>NC_142957.1:15003078-15008078 GCF_046866305.1 Octopus bimaculoides | reverse complement strand
TGGCAAGCTTTGGTTCTTCCCTTTTACTCTTTCATTTGTTTCAGTCATTTGACTGTGACCATACTGGAGCACCACCTTTAGTCGAGCAAATCGACCCCAGGACTTATTCTTTGTTAGCCTAGTACTTATTCTATCGGTCGCTTATTCTATCGCTAAGTTACAGGGACGTAAACACACCAGCATCGGTTGTCAAGCGATGCTGGGAAGGGGGAACAAACACAGACACACAAACACACACACACATATATATATATACATATATACGACAGGCTTCTTTCAGTTTCCATCTACCAAATTCACTCACAAGGCTTTGGTCGGCCCAAGGCTATAGTAGAAGACACTTGCCCAAGGTGCCACGCAGTGAGACTGAACCCGAAACCATGTGGTTGGTAAGCAAGCTACTTACCACACAGCCACTCCTGCACCTTGAGGCATCTTATGCCCAACTTTTCTCTCAAAATGCTTAAACTCTGTCACATATGCACACTGACATTGCACATCCAGAGAAGCATGATGGCTTCATTTCTTTCAAACCTACGCATGTCTTCAGCAGTCACAGCCCATGTTTCACCGCCACGTAGCATGGCTGTTCACATACAATTTGCCTTTCACTCTGAGGGAGAGGCCCTCTGTTACAAACAGAGGTAAGGAGCTCTCCTATTTCAGTTTTGCTTTTCAATACAATTAAAAACATTCCCACCAGAAGCTTCCAATCTTATCCAAGCTTCGTGTACAAGAGGTCTTGCAGTATTTAGAAAGATGGCAATTTCTAAATTCACTGTGTTCCGCACATCTGGCAACAATGCATGATTCTCCATTTGTTGTGATGGCGTTTTATCTGGCATGGGTAATCTAAGAGACATAAAAATCCCCTTAATTGGTTTAAAGAGTATAGTATACCGTTAGTCAAGTGTCCTGAAATAACCCCAGTACCATGCGAATACACACACACACACACATATATATATATATATATATTTATATTTATATATATATATATATATATATATATATATATATATATATATATATATATATATATATATATATATATATATATATATATACATATATATGTATATATATACATATATGCATATATATATATATATATATATATATATATACATATATACATATATATATATATATATATATATATATATATATATATATATATACATATATATATATATATATATATATATATATATATGTGTGTGTGTGTGTGTGTATATATATATATACATATATATATATACATACATGTGATGATAACGACAATGAAGATGATGGTGATGAGGACGATGATGACACAGGATAGATTAGACACTGCTTTTGGTCTCGCCTCTTGAAGCCCACTCGCTGCCCCACCACAGACGTCAGAAAAAAAAGGGAAAAAGCAGTTTCAAGAAAAGCCACCCCAACCAGGCCCACCAACACAGTCCCATTGCCTCAAGGAGAGGCGTGAGGTGGGGGTGGGGGTCATTGTTCCTTACTGAAACCGAAATCCGCCACCCTCCTCCCCGCCATGCTCTTTCTCACTGTCTAAATTTACCATTTCTTCCTTATTTCTTAATGGATGGAATTGTATATAGTTTGTATGTGCATTGTATATACGCTATATATACATTGTATATACGTTATATATACATTCCTCTGTAAAGAAAACAAACACATACGCACACACACACAACACACATATATACATATTTATATATACATATATATATATATATATATATCTTCTATTCTATAAATTGCAGTGTTCTCGATTGCTTGATTGATTGATTGATTGATTGATTGATTGATTAATTGATTGATTGATTGCTTGATTGATTGATTGATTGAGTGTCGGCAGATCCACTCGAGAACAGTGCAGTGGAATCGCGTGAAATTCAGCACAGAGCGGCAGCATGGTCCACTCATGTTCAGGAGATTTTTATTGCCTTCCAACTCCCATGGTTTCCGAGATAATCGATTATTACTTTTTAAGATAGGTATATCCCATTCAAAGTGGGGAGGGGCAATTTTGTTGCCTTTCCCATGCGCGAAATTTTACGAAAAACCAGCACAATAAAGATTATTTTTTTTCCAAGTAATGTGGCTGGGTTTGTTTTTCGAAAATTTTAATCAGAGGCACAGAAAAAAAATAATTTCAATTCTTTGTGCATTAAAAAGCCAAAGCTGTTAGACGCTGGCGTACAGCGATCGATATATACGCAGTGAACGTTTTCTCCGTTTGCGTGCAATAAGGCTTAGGCCAAGCGAGTGTAACATCGAAATAACTTGAAAAGAATGCATGTGGGAATGCCGTTATAATGAATGCTCATTTAAATGTATTTTGCATGGAGTTGATGTACTTTTTAATAGGAGAGGAGTGTCTGCAGGCTGGTTCTTCTCAAGTTTATGCATTTTCAGGTTCAATGTGTTTCAAACAAGTACTGACAATTGAAGGTGATTGCAAAGACAAAGAACTACCTGTTTTTTTTTAACAATTTTAACAGTGAGAACATTGGACAAAATATGTTATTGACATTAATAGTTTGTACCTCAGCTAATTACTGTTGAGAACTGCATAATCCATGTGTCATGTTAGAGATCTAAAAGGCATTTTCGAATTTCATTATTTTCTTTAATCCAGGCAACGCTGGATATTTCTGCTAGTATATATATATATATATATATATATATATATATATATATACACACACATAAGTCTACACAGAGTACAGCTTTTAAGCTAGTATAACAATAGATGCCATATACTTGCATGTTTGTATATATGTGGACATGTCTATGCATATCAGCATGAGTGTTTGCGTTCTGTGTAGCCATGCATGTGTATATATGTATATAACACTTTCAGTATGCAAATTAAGGACTCCTTCATAGAGTAACTGCTGCATTTATTGAGTATATAAACAGTTTGGCTACTTAAATCTCTTGAGACTGTCAGGATGATGTAGACACCTCTGATGAGAATACAATAAGATTCAAAAATTGATTAAGGTTATTCAATACTTTTTTTCAGTCATAGGCCACTGGTATTTATATATTTGCATAACTTTTTTGATATGCAAATTAGGGACTCCTTCATAGAGTAACTGCTGCATTTTTTAAGTATATAAGCAATTTGGCTGATTGCCTCTACAGAGATTGTCAAAATGATGAGGTTTCCTCTGATGAGAACCCAATAAGGTTGTTCATTTAATTTCAGTCTGTAGAGAAATGACTACAACTTGTGGTTTATAATTATACCATATGTTACTTAATATATACCCATGCTCATTAACATAATCATGTTCAGACATATACACAGGTACCATTGTTTTATTTGGTTCTGTCATTAGACTGTGGCCATACTGCGGCACCACCTTGAAGAATTGTTACTCAAATAAATCAACCTCAGAGCTTAATATTTTTACTAAGCCTAGCCCTTATTCTATGGACCTCTTTTGCCGAACTACTAAGTTATGAGGATGTAAACAGACCCACACTGGTTGTCAAAAGTGGTAGTGGGGGCACAAACACACAGACACACGCACACATCTATATATATATATATAGATATATATATATATATATATACAATAGGTTTCTTCCAGTTTCTGTCTACCAAATCCACTCACAAGGCTTTGGTCAGCCTGAGGTCAAAGTACAAGACACTTGCCTGACATGCCATGCAGTGAGACTGAACCCGGAACCATGTGGTTGGGAAGCAAGCTTCTTACCACATAGCCGTGTCTGCACTTATCTATATAAATATATAAACATGTAAACATATAAATATGCTTGTGTTTACATTTAAATATATATATATGTGTGTGTGTGTGTGTGTGTATACATATATATATATATATATATATATATATATAAATATATATATATATATGTGTGTGTGTGTGTGTATGTGTGTATATATATGTATATATAAGTGTGTATATATATGTATATATATGTGTGTGCATGTGCATATATATGTGTGTATACATATATGTGTGTGTGGGGGGGGGGGTGTTTATGTGACTGTCAGTGCATTTGGGTCAGTATGTCAGTGATCTAATGTGTATGTCTGTGTGATACCAATGTACTTGCACCACCACCACCCGAGTTGCACTGAGTGCAATGAGCAGGTGCACTCTGTGTGTGTTGTTGACACACAATGATGCCTAGAAGGATTTTGGCACGTTCACACCCACCCACCCACACACTTCGAAGACTTGGGGGTAGCTGACCACATTTTCCTCCTATCCTACTTTAGCTTTAAGCCAGCCTACATGCACACACACACATATGCATACGCATATACATACATACATATAAAATATACATACACACACATGTGTATATTATCATCATCATCGTTTAACGTCCGCTTTCCATGCTAGCATGGGTTGGACGGTTTGACTGAGGACTGGCGAACCAGATGGCTGCACCGGGCTCCAATCTGATCGGGCAGAGTTTCTACAGCTGGATGCCCTTCCTAACGCCAACCACTCTGAGAGTGTAGTGGGTGCTTTTTATGTGCCACCGGCACGAGTGCCAGTCAGGCAGTACTGGCAACGGCCATGCTCAAAATGGTGTTTTTTACGTGCCGCCTGCACAGGAGCCAGTCCAGCACGTATATATATATATATATATATATATATATAGTAAATAAAAAAACATATAACAGAAAAAAGCAAACTCTAAAAAATAGAGCAGTAATTATTCCAACAAAATTTTATATAGAGTTACCCAAAGTTTCACACTCACAATGTTTTGGCTTTGTGGGTGCAAAACCTTGGGTAACTACATAAAATTTTGCTGGTATATATCTATATCTATCTATATATATATATATATACACACACGCGCGCACACATACATATATATATATATATATATATATATATATATATATATATATATATATATATGCGAGTAAAAATAAATACAAAAAAAGGGGTTTTGTATGATTGTGTATAGAGGAATATATTATTTTGTTTAAAAGAGTT
>NC_142957.1:14988078-14998078 GCF_046866305.1 Octopus bimaculoides | reverse complement strand
TTTGGTAGACGGAAACTGAAAGAAGCCCGTCGTATACATGTATATATATATATATATATATATGTATGTATGTGTGTTTGTGTGTCTGTGTTTGTCCCCCCCAGCATCGCTTGACGACCGATGCTGGTGTGTTTACGTCCCTGTAACTTAGCAGTTCAGCAAAAGAAACCGATAGAATAAGTACTAGGCTTCCAAAGAATAAGTCCTGGGGTCGATTTGCTCGACTAAAAGGCGGTACTCCAGCATGGCCGCAGTCAAATAGTCAAAGAGTAAAAGAGAGAGAGCAAGAGAGTTAGAACTATTGTTAGGAACAGATGTGGCTGAGTGCTTAAGATGCTCGCTTCCCAATCTTGGTTCAAGTCTTAGGTTCAGTCCTAGTGAGTGACACCTTGAGCAATGTCTTCTACTACAGCCATGGGCCATCCAAAGCCTTGTAAGGGGATTTGGTTGATGGAAATTTAAAGAAGCCCATTGTGTATATATAAAAACCAAACTCCAAGAGAAATTTTAAGATTTTCAGCAAATTTTCCCTGACTAAGACCAGCCTCAGATTGCCCAACATATATGTATGTATATATATATATATATATCTATGTATGTATATATATAATCTATTCTGATTATATGTCTGTGCACACGTTTGAATGTGGTGTGTGCCAGAGGGTTTGCAAATCCAATGGGGGTCTTAAAAGACATGTTAGGATCCACAATGAGCAGAACTTACTTACAGGTATTGGTAGTGCAAATCAGAGGTGCAATATGTGTGGGTGTTTTTTCAAAACACTGTCTGGTTTAAAAAGCCACATCAGACGCCATGAAAGGGCTAAGGTGTAGGTGCAGGAGGTGGTCAAACTCTGTTTAAGGAGTAGACAACCACCACCACCATATATATATCTATATATGTATGTATATATATCTATGTATGTATGTATATATATCTATGTATGTATGTGTATATATATATATATATATATATATATATATATATATATATATATATATATATCTATGTATGTATGTATATATCTACGCGGCTCAGTGGTTACCGATGATGTTGAATTGTTCTTCTTTTCGGGTTATGGCTATTGTTGCTTAGTGAGTGGGATTGACTCAGTGCACAGCCTTTCCTCACTTTAAAAAAAAATCTTCTTGCACAGGCACTGCACGACAACAACATGTTAAGCTTCGTGCAATGGCCATACTCGATAACGAGGGGGCAGCCATCATATATATATATATATATATATATATAAAAGATAAACATGTATATATATATATATATATATATATATATATATATATATATATAAAACAAACGTATGTATATATATATATATATATATGTATATATATATAAAAGATAAACATGTATATAAATATATATATATAAAAGATAATTATGTATATATTTATATAAAAGATAAATATGTATATATAAATATAAAAGATATATATATATATATATATATATATATATATATATGTAGTGAAACTACCTCCCGCCATTAGATACAAACTACTATCGCCATTACATACAATCTTCTCATTTAAATATAAATAAATGCGAGCGTAGTAGAGAACCCATTCCTTGTCATCACGTGACTGATTATTATTCGGGCGTGCAAGAGAGACGATTGCGCTGGTATGGACATGTGGTGAGAATGGAGGAGGATAGCTGCGTGAAAAAGTGCCACACCCTAACAGTTGAGGGAACCCGTGGAAGAGGTAGGCCCAGGAAGACCTGGGCTGAGGTGGTGAGGCAAGACCTTCGTACATTGGGCCTCACCGAGGCGATGACTACGGACCGAGACCTTTGGAAATGGGCTGTGCGTGAGAAGACCCGGCAAGCCAAGTAAGATCGTTGCCAGTGCCCCTGGACTGGTTCTTGTGCGGGTGGCACATGAGATGCACCACTTTGAGCGTGGCCGTTGCCAGTACCGCCTGACTGGCTCCTGTAGGATTTTCGAGCGAGATCGTTGCCAGTGCCCCTGGACTGGCTTGTGCGGGTGGCACATAAAAGACACCATTTCGAGCGTGGCCGTTTTCGTGCGGGTGACACGTAAAAGCACCCACTACACTCTCTGAGTGGTTGGCGTTAGGAAGGGCATCCAGCTGTAGAAACTCTGCCAAATCAGACTGGAGCCTGGTGTTGCCATCCGGTTTCACCAGTCCTCAGTCAAATCGTCCAACCCATGCTAGCATGGAAAGCGGACGTTAAACGATGATGATGATGATGATGATGCAACTTCTTCGAACCTTTCCCGCCAGAACGCAAACTGACCAATCACGGCCCCTAATAAGGTCACGTGATAGAGTAAAATTCTGAAGGCATTTGGAGCCCTCTTAACGCTATATATAGATCAGCTCATACCCCAAATCGGTCTCGGTCCAGTTTCTCTTTGAGAACTGTTCCGTGTACCACACGACAGCAGCAGCAGTTCCAGCGACCACTTCAACAGCTTCGTCCAGCCAACAATGACCACCGCCGTCGCCACATCAGCAACAAGAGTCTACGACTACTATCCAGCATCATCGTCATGACCAACACGATTCTACGATTACTACTACCAAGCATCAATCTCCACCAGCGTCAACACGACTTACTATGTACACCAAACCAAACCTCCGCGGCACATCTCTCTCTTCGATTCTGTTAGGTGACTCAGCTTCACCACGATAAATAAACAGACAAGAGTTCTTAAACAGACAAGAAATTCTCAGCCAGCGACGAACATCTGTATAACAAGAATCACGGCCCGGCATCGATGCCACGACATCACAACTAGTGATCAGCTCTGCCAAACTCAGCCAACTCACTTCACATACAGATTCATATTATTGTGTACCCAAGAACTGGTATAATTGTTCACGTGTTATTGACTCTCTTTTTCTCTGCTGTAATATTTCTCATACACACATGTATCACTCACATACACACTTTTCTTTGTATGACGGCCTGTCTTTGATTATGTTATTATATGTCGCATTCACACTCTCACACAGACATACATCTTTAACGCCATAATAAATATCTCTGTTATCCATCTAATACGGTTGTGGTCTTTCATTACTGGTCATCTATGTTATCGTCGCATAACATATCATGTATATCATCCATCGATATATAATTGTATGTTCGACCGTGTAACACGTTTAAATAAAAGGAGTCCTCTGTTTTTCCATTCGTCACCATTTCTCCTTTTTGAGTTCGCACGGTCGTCCCTTACATATATATATAAAAGATAGTTGTGTGGGTACTTTGTTTAAACTGAATCTTATTTCGAGACTTGAAACCACTGGCGCCATTCTGTACACACAGCTATATAATGGCGGTGCACCAGCATGGCCACAACCTCAGGGCTGAAACATATAACAGATTAGAAGAATATATCAAAGATAAATATATGTGTATATATATATATATATATATAAAGCAAAAGCGAAATCGGGATGGCACCTGTGCCCAGCGTCGCCTTTCTGGCACTTGTACCCATGACATGTGTATGGATTTTCAAGCGAGATCGTTGCCAGTGCCCCTGGACTGGCTCTTGTGCGGGTGGCACATAAAATACACTATTTTGAGCGTGGCCGTCGCCAGTACCGCCTGACTGGCCTTCATGCGGGTGACACGTAAAAGCACCCACTACACTCTCGGAGTGGTTGGCGTTAGGAAGTGCATCCAGCTGTAGAAACTCTGTCAAATCAGATTGGCGGCTGGTGTTGCCATCCGGTTTCACCAGTCCTCAGTCAAATCGTCCAACCCATGCTAGCATGGAAAGCGGACGTTAAATGACGATGATGATGATGATTCTTGTAATGGTTGAACGTGTTTAATCCTGTCACATGGTTCTGGGTTCAGTCCCACTGCATGGCACCTTGGGCAAGTGTCTTCTACTATAGCCTCAGTCCGACCAAAGCCTTGTGACACCAACACACCAACACCAGTTGTCAGGTGGTTGACAACACCAGTTGTCAAGTGGTTGTCAAACTAACATGTTACATAGGGGGGTGAAACACAGACACAAAGACACACACACACACACATATACAATGGGCTTCTTTCAGTTTCCGTCTACCATATCCACTCATAAGGTTTTGGTCAGACAGGTACAATAGTAGAAGACACTTACCCAAAGTGTCACACAGTGGGACTGAACCTGGAACCATGTGGTTGGGAAGCAAGTGTCTTACCTCACAGCCACACCTATATACAAGGTGTCCCAAAAGTCACTGATTGTTTTCAATTTTTAATAACTTCTTTTCCTCCTCCTCTTCTGCTTCCTCCTCCGTCTTCTTGTCCTCTTCCTCCGCTTTCTTCTTGTCCTCCTCCTCTTTCTTAATCTCCTCCTCCTTCCTCTATCCCTCATTGTCTGTTCCTGGTCAGCGACCATCTCCAGCAACCTCCTTGCATCTGCGTTCCTGACGACATCTGCTGTAGGGGAAGTAACTCGGTTCAACAGAGAAGCATCGCTTGTCGTCTGCTCTTTTCCATTCTCTCTGTTGTTTCTCCTCTTTGGGTGGAATTACGAGCGTCAGCGACCGGTGCCATTCTTTTACAATGCAGGACTTCTCCTCCCAGATGTCTGGGGAGATGCCGATGTTCTTCATATCCCTGTATGTCAACCCTTGTCCACCACAGTTCCTTCTGCCCTGACGCAGTTCAGCATAGAAAACTGCCTTTGCGAAAATGCCACCCTCCGTCCTGCAAACATGCCCCACCCAGCACAGATGCAGTGAAGTAAGGAGGGCTACCCCCATTAACTGCACCGGCATGGCACAGGAATATGATCCTGCCATCAATATATACATACAATGTCTTCTACTATGACTCCGGGCCGACCAAAGCCTTCTGCCGTATGTGTGTGTGTGAGATAGAGAGAGATAGAGATAGACAGATAGATAGATAGATAGATAGATAGATAGATAGATAGATAGATAGATAGATAGATAGATAGATAGATAAATAGACAGAGATAGGTAGGTAGGTAGGTAGGTAGATAGACAGATAGATAGATAGATAGATAGGTAGGTAGATAGATAGATAGATAGATAGATAGATAGATAGATAGATAGATAGATAGATAGATAGATAGATAGATAAATAGATAGATAAATAGATAGATAGATAGATAGATAGATAGATAGATAGATAGATAGATAGATAAATAGATAGATAAATAGATAGATAGACAGAGAGAGAGAGAGAGAGAGAGAGAGAGAGAGAGAGCGAGAGAGAGAAAATGTGTGTGTTTTTCCCCCCACCACCTCCTGGCAACCGCTGTTGGTGTACTTAAGTTCTCGTAACTTAGCGATTCGCCAAAAAGCCACCGATAGAATAAATATAAGGTTTTAAAAAGATAAGCCCTGGGGTCGATTCGTTCAACTATAAATACTTGACGGTGGTGCCACAGCATGGCCGCGGTCTGATAGAAAGAAAAGATGGAAGATATGATATATAGAGCCTCCCTTTCTCTCTCACACTTTCTGTGCGCGCGCGTAAATGTGTGTTTGTGTTGAGTGCACGTATATATATGTTTATATATATATAAACATATATAACATATATATATATATATATATATATATATATATATATATATATATATATCGAGGATGATAAATTGAATATTAATTCTATTAACATCAATTTAAAACCGAGTGGCCTTGCATATAAAGCATCTGAAAATTCAGAAAAATTGTATTACATGCGTATAAGAAGGGATGGCCACTAAGTGGACATCCGATATGCTAGAAAGAGGTCATCAACGACCCAATCACAAAGAAAAATAATGGTGTTTCCTGAATTTTTTTCTGGAGAACATTATTTTTCTTTGTGGGTTAGGTCGTTGATGACCTCTTTCTAGCATATCGGATGTCCACTTAGTGGTCATCCCTTCTTATACGCATATATATATATATATAATTATTTAGAATTATAATTTACGGTATCTAAGAGATATCGCCACGCTGGAAATAGCAGTCAAAACTTGACTCTAAAACCACATTGAATGTTCGTATTGCACCAGAAGAGACAAAATGAACTGGGAAAAAATTGCTAGATAATTCGAGATCCCGAATTTCTGGATCTGCATAAGAAATGCTCTGCCTTCGTCAATGGAATACAATCAGAAAAAGCACATAAATACAAATTTGTATACAACATATACTTACATATCCGAACGTATACATACATATATACATGCACGTATGCAGACGACCAGTTTAAATGGCTCCCGCCAAAAAACTCCGCAGTGAATATAATGACGAAATATATATATCAATTAACAAAAATGAGGAAAAGATCGATATATCGATATTTAAATACCGACTTTATCAGGTGGCCAGCATGGGAATAAAAGCCATCAAAAGTAATAATTATATAATTTTATATATATACAACATACAATATACTTACATATCCGTCCGAAATATATATATACATATATATATAGGATCTTTTTTAAAACGGGGGCCACATTTTTCATTAACGAAACACTTTGAAACTTGGAACACTGGTAGAATGTGTCATATAAAACATCTTTTTCTCTTAGTCTTCTTTAAAAAAAAAGAAATCCCTAAGTTATTCCATCGAAATAAGACAATTTTTTACATGAAATAAATTCGAATACAAAAATATTTTTCTGTTCTATAACACAAAATAGATAAGTATACGAAGTTTGAAAGTCTTTCGGTACCAAAAACACTACGTAAAACATTAATGAAAAATGTGGCCCCCGTTTTAAAAAATATCCTATATATATATATACATATATATATATATTACGGAGATGTACTTGCATAGCATGTGACCTGATCTGAGATCATGTGCTGGAACGAAAACAATTGCAGCGTGCAAAGTGTTTATAAGCCATTTAAAATAACACACAAAAGCCGTCAGATTCACTTTAAATTTAATTTGTCAAAATATTTTGGTCGCTTTGAGACCGCGACCTGTTCACTAACAAAATTCTGTGATGCAGAAAAGATGAAAGGCAAAGTCGACCTCGGCGGAACTTGAACTCAGAACGTAAAGACAGACGAAATACCGTTAAGCATTTCGCCCGGCATGCTACCGTTTCTGCCAGCTCGCTGTCTTACTGCCGCAAGCTTCTTTCTGCTCACCCACGCCTGCATGTGTGTGTGTGTGTGTGTGTGTGTGTGTGTGTGTGTGTGTGTGTGTGTGTGTGTGTGTGTGTGTGTGTGTGTGTGTGTGTGTGTGTGTACGTGTGTGCGTGCGTGCGTGCGTGCGTGCGTGTGTGTGCGTATAGCGGTTGTTTTTATGCTAAACTATATATAAAAGATAAAAGCGATTTAGCATAAAACTGAAGAATTACGCAATATTTCGCTGTGGGGTGTATGTTTTTAAACTTTCAGAAGAAGAACAATAGTAACCTCGAACTTCCAGCATAACATTTTTTCGTCGGAGAAGTGTGTGTGTGTGTGTGTGTGTGTGTGTGTGTGTGTGTGTGTGTGTGTGTGTGTGTGTGTATGAAGTAATCCGTAAGGGAAATAACTCCTGTATCAATATATTAAAGTTATCTTCCCGTGTCTTTTGCTCTTGAGGTTTTTTTTGTTTTTAAACCAAGATTTTGTTCATCGTCTGCTACAAACTGGCATCGGAACAAAATTTAGCGCACGTCAGAAGTATCCATCCACCACCTACAGTTTATATAGTCCAGTCATAGGAAAATTGCGCTGCACAGAACATTCTGAAAGCATACAGCTCGCCTGATGATAACCATGTTTCATGCGGCTGGCTTCCCCACAAAATGTCACTCGTGACTGATATTGTCATTTAGCCAACTAGAAATAGCAACCGAACCTCCCTCAAATCGTACAGGACATTCTTAAGAAACAGAAATCAACAGCACTCACCCGTTTCAGAGTGATTTGAATATAAACCTGCCATCAAAATTGTGTTTTAATTTCTGTTCCAAACAGCAGACGTTTTACAAAATCCTTTCTGAGTTACGTTTTTTAAATTCTTCCATATTTTCAAAATTAATTGAAACAAAAGCAGTGTATTTCAACAGAAATATCCTACAGTTCTCTATTTAAGAGATGAAGAATTATTTATATTATTTACATTATTTACATTTGATGGATATTTGTCCTCATCTTGTTTGTTGTTAACACAATGTTTCAGCTGATATACCCTCTAGTCTTCATCGGATGTCTTGGGGGAAATTTCGAACCTGGGCCCATGAGACTGGCTAGGCTTTAAAAGAGCATATTTATTTTTTTATATATATTATATATATATTCTGCCAAATCAGATTGGAGCCTGGTGTAGCCATCTGGTTTCACCAGTCCTCAGTCAAATCGTCCAACCCATGCTAGCATGGGAAGCGGACGTTAAACGACGATGATGATGATGATACATACACACACACACACACACACACACATATGCATATATTTGTATGTGTGTGTTGATAACACCCAGATGGAGGTGCTTCTTTTCCACTCACCAAAATGAATGGAGCTTTGGCGAGGAGGAACTGAATAATATCAGATGCTTATCAACCAGCTTATGTGATGCTTGCATTACTATCTCTAGCATAAAACTGAGTGACTATATTCATAAAAGTGAGGCACAAGCAAAATGCAGCATATCAGGTACTGAAGCCATCTTCATCAAAATATCACTTAGATGGTCATCTCATCTCTCATGTATAAGTGTTATCAGAATTCCAAAGCAACTTCTCTTTGGCCAATTCCTAACAGGAAGGTCGGTTGGAAGGCCACTCTTGTGCTTCAAAGACAAACTAAAAGACAATCTGAAGTGATGCAATATGCCCTTTTTCTTCCTTGGAAAATAAAGCTTCAGAAAGCAGGACGTGGCACCAGCCAATCCTGCTTCTCTTCAGTTCAAAGATTTGAGCAAAGTCAATTCCAATGCCAGGACCAACTATGTGCAAGCTTGAAGGCGCACTCTGCAAAACACTGCTCCTCTAAATGGAAACCTTACCTGTCTTTGTGATTTTGCGGCATGAATCAAAGAAGTCCTTGCTGTCCACTCGAGAAAACACATAGTAAATGACACACAAGCACTCAAGCAAACTGAGTCCTCAACTTGTTCCCTTTGCCAAAAGGTTTGCAAGGAATCGGCAGGCCTCAACAGATACACTCGTGTTTATAGAACATGATTAATGCTTTATTTTACTGAATCCTCATTTGTCATTCACAACAAGAGAATCTATATATATATATATATATATATATATATATATATATAAACAAAGTTAAGGGATCAGCAACAGGTTGCTTCACCACATACCGAAGTTCAGAAATAGCAGCTAAAATTGCTGAAACTCCAACAGATAGCAGTTACCTGCAACTCACATAGGCAATGTGAGTTGCGGGTAACTGCTATCTGTTGGAGTTTCAGCATTTTTAGCTGCTATTTCTGAACTTCGGTATGTGGTGAAGCAACCTGTTGCTGATCCCTTAATTTTGTTTATAAATGTATAAGAACTTTTAAATAAGTTCCACACCGATAATGGTGCTTACATACCGATGGGCTTGGTAAAAATTATTAATTATTAATTTATTAATAAATTGATAATCCTTTACCCTTTTAATTATAATAATTAATTATATATATATATGTATATATATATTTGTATAAAATTTAATAAATGGAGTAATACGCATATGTTAAATGAATTCTTATGAACATATGCGTATTACTCCATTTATTAAATTTTATATTTACTCAAATACCGCAAACTAACAGGAAGTTTCTACCTCATAAACAGGAGTTACACCACAGTCATTTTGTGATGTTTGTTACCCTGGTATCTATTAACCAATTTGTTTTGTCGGAGTTAATTGTTAACTAAGAGAAAAAAATACATATAATCAAATATGTATATGTATATATATTTTTACATATATATATATATATACATTTCAATATGTGACTGCGTGTGTATCGTTGGCGATTTTCTTTCTCAGTCTTCCCTTCTTTGGACTTTTTCTATATTTCTGATGAAGA
>NC_142957.1:14975578-14978078 GCF_046866305.1 Octopus bimaculoides | reverse complement strand
AAAATTTCGAAAAAAAACAACACAAAAGAATTCAACCAAATTATAACAGCACCATCATAAACAATAATTATTTTAATTTAATTATTAGAAAGCTCTAGCTGTGATAAAAAAATTATAACAATGTGAATGCATTACAGTCCTTCTATGCTTTTCACGTGCAGATAAACAAAAATAGGCGGGGAAACTCGTGACGGACCATTCCATGAACTTGTGATTGCTCTGTTCCTCACAGAAGATGTACTCATCTTCTTCTGGGTATAGAATATTCGGCTGTTGTATGTATGTATGTATGTATGTATGTGTGTGTGTGTGTGTGTGTGTGTGTGTGTGTGTGTGTGTGTGTGTGTGTGCGTGTGATTTATATATTGTTTGACTAATTATAAACTTGGTCATATGTAAAATGTAGCTTTTCGGCTGATTGGTACAAACTCAGATATCTTCATACTCCATTCTCAGTTCTGTATACACTCAGTCTACTTTTTGTCTCACTGCTGTATCAAACTCTTTTCCTCTCAATTACAAAGTTGTCTATCACATACTGCTGTCCGAATAAAGACTCAATTTCCAACACACTACAATCTCTGCTCCACAAACTACATTGTCTCCACTCTCTGTTGATAATACTGAAACTATAATTTCCTCTGTTTACCTGAACTAGTTACATATCACATTAGTAATTGTTCACCGCTCTCTTTCTAACATCCTGCAATGTCTGGGGCACAGATCATACAGCTTCCTCTCTCATTATACTGCTTCTATAACTTCCTCTGTTCTTGTGAACTAGCTATGTACCACACAACTGTTTAGCAAATACTCGCTCAACAACACTTTGCAACCTCTGGTCCACAAATTACACTGTTCCCTCTAGCTGCCTGTTATACCACTCCTAGAACATCCTCTGTACATCTGAACTAGTTATTTGTGTACCACACTGCTGTTTAGTGAAGACTCACTCTCCAACACTCTACCACTTCTGTTTCTTCATATCACATGATCTCCTCTAGGTGTCTATCATATCTCTACGACAGCATCCCCTGGTCCTCTGAACTAACTAGTTCTGCACCATATTGCAGCTAAACAAACATTCACTCAACAGCACACTGCAACCTCTGGTCCACAAATCACACTGTGTCCACTCTCTGTCTATTATACCACTACTACAACATCCACTATTCTTTCACAGCAGCTATCTACATATGTGAAACACAAGCATCTATCCAAATTTTCATGCCAGTTTCTGCATGTTGCCATCCCATCCCACACCCACTCATCATGCATACCATATTACACCAAATCCTTCATCTTCAGGCCTATCAACACCACTACAACTCCCAAATCATTCCACACTAATGCTTTGTTTTTGCTATCTTTCTTTTCATACTGATATTGATAGTCAGAAGTCTAACCTCTCCAACAAGCACATGCATAGGCCCTGTTTACAGGCACAGTCTCTTTTTCCTGTCTAACATTTTAACAAAGGAAGAGAGAAAAAAATACCCTTCATGACAAAAACAAAAGTAAGTTATGTTGAATATGACAATAGGCTAAATTAATTCGAGGGTCCTTTTAAAGATAGACCACATCTTGTCATTCTTGGAAAAAGAAAGAAAAATAGAACAAACATTGCTACAACTATTACTGCTATTACTACACAAACACTATGATAAATGCTCATACACACACACACATACACACATATATATAGATATACAGATACACACACTCATGTGTATTGTATATGTAGATCTACACGCCTATATCAAATATATATGTCTTCGTCTGTGTACAAGTGCACCTGTGGGTGTATGCACAAATATAAAATATATATAGGTACATACATACTTACACATACATGTATGAATGTATCAATGTGTATATGATTACATATATGTATATATATATATATATATATATATATATATATATATAATATATATAAAAATGCATATATAAATAGATCTACGCTTGCCCACCTTACATTCTGCTAATCTTGACCTTCTTTCTCTCCCTCTAAACGCCCCCCCACCACCACCACCACCACCCACCCCTACACATGACCCCTTCCCCCTCTTTCCCAGAATGCTACATACCTCAGTCATTCCCATCGAATTTTTTTCCACTTGAGATTCCACTTAATGTCCGTGCGTGCGGCAAAAAATAAAAAGAAAAGGTAAAAAAAAAAAGTCGAAAATTTCACACAGACAAGAACAACAACAACAACAACAACAACAAAACAAATTTTTCAAGAAGAAGAAGAAGAAGAAGAAGAAGAAGAAATGTACAAAATATCTAAGACTATTTTTCACTACCGCCATCTTCATCAGCATCAGCCCCACCATGATGATAATAATAACAATAATAACAATAACAACAACAACAACAACAACAATAATAATAATAATGATAATATTAATATCAATAATAATAATAATCCTTTCTACCGTTAGCACAAAGTCTAAAATTATGGGCGAAAGAGCTAGTTGATTAAATCGGCCCCAGC
>NC_142957.1:14963078-14970578 GCF_046866305.1 Octopus bimaculoides | reverse complement strand
TACTGGCAACGGCCACGCTCGAAATGGTGTCTTTTATGTGCCACCCACACAAGCCAGTCCAGGGGCACTGGCAATATATATATATGTATATATATATATATATATATATATATATATATATATATATATATATATATATATATATATATATATATATATATTTATATAGTATATACTATATATATATATTTATATCTACTACATATATATATATATATATATATATATATATATATATATATATATATATACACTTATATATATAGTATATACTATATATATATATACATAGCCCGATATTATATATATAAGAGCCAGAGAGAGAGAGAGAGAGAAAAAAAAGGGAAACAACGATAAGGGGAACCAGTGTAGCAGTGATAAAGAGGCCACTCACCTGTGAATTTCTCTGTTTCTCGGCCCAACAACCAGAAGGCAATATAGATCAACAGTGAGATGAAAATCAGAGCAAAACAGAAGACTAGAAAGCTTGATGGCCCAACTGAGACGAATAGCTGATTAAAAAAAAAAGAAAGCGAGAGAGAGATAAATATATATATGTATATATATATATATATATATACTTTATTTAAAAGCAGCAGAAATATAACAAAAAAACCGTTACTCTGAGTTTCACGTTCCCGTTCAAAAACTGTCCGATGAACGGGAACGTGAAACTCAGAGTAACGGTTTTTTTTGTTATATTTCTGCTGCTTTTAAATAAAGCATATTACTCTACCTCTGGTATTTGAGTACTCTTTTTTCCACCTTGTTGCACATTTCATGTGCTTACTCAGGTATATATATATATATATATATATATATATATATATATATGCGAGTAAAAATAAATACAAAAAAGGGGGGGGGGGGTTGTATGATTGTGTATAGAGGAATATATTATTTTGTTTAAAAGAGTTCCAACACTGTCTGTTTTTTATGTTTTATTTATATTCCTGCAAAACCAATGTGGGATATAGAATATGGAATATACAATATATAATATAATATACAATATATAATATAATATACAATATATAATATAATATACAATATATAATATAATATAAAATAAAAAATAAAATAAAAATGGATGGCACCATGAAATAAAGTATTGAATGTAGATGAAATATTGAGTGTTCAATATAAAGGATTAAATATATATATATATGAACAAGGTAAAGTAAGAACATAAGAATTTCAATGCTGCAATAGATAAATGGTTCAGTTAAATTGTGTTTAATTAACTAATTTTGTGACTTGGTGGTCCGGTTCTCATTTGCAGAGTTTATGATAGTTTAGGAAAGTGAGTTATACATCATTAGATGTACACCTGACTTTCCTATATTAAATTAGAAGTGAACGGAACGCAGAACTCCAAACTGATCAACAACAACAATATTTATTTATGGTGGAAAATATACAGCTTCCAATTGAATGTAGATGTACTGTCCCTAGAGATGAATCGTTGGAGAGACAACTTGCTCCTTCCACACTCAATGAGAGCTTGTTTTAGACCGTCTTGCTTGTTCGCTGTCTGGCGTGGTAAGAGACAGAATAGAAGCGGGAACGCTTGGATGTCGAAATCCACGCATGCGTGGTTAAAGGTGGAGTAATGGCAACTATGCCTTTTTGGCGCCATATGACGTCACTACAATAGGTTCCACTTTATACTTTGGAATTAAACAATACAATACAATCCAAAACAGACCACTCCACATAAATGCAATGCAATACACTGGCCACAGAACTACCCCCCCCCCCACCACCACCACCACCATAGCCCTAGACCCCCATCATTCTGTTCTGGTGATTGAACCGTGTCATACTTACATTGCCAATGATGACGGGACAAAGTGTTTCTCCTATACCAGCAAACACTACCAGTGTTGATGTGATCGAAGCTAGAAAGAGAAAACGACGACAACAACATCAACAACGACAACAACATCAACAACATCAACAACATCGACAGCAGTTTGAATGTAATGGCGAAAATTACAGCTGCAGTTAAATCAATTCATTTATGAATGCGTTTACAAACACGCGCGCGCACACACACACACACACACACACACGTGCATGCATATACACACACACACATACACATATATACATATAAGGCAGCGAGCTGGCAGAAGCGTTAGCACGCCGGGCGAAACGCTTAGCCATATTTCGTCTGCCGCTACGTTCCGAGTTCAAATTCCGCCAAGGTCGACTTTGCCTTTCATCCTTTCGGGGTCGATTAAATAAGTACCAGTTACGCACTGGGGTCGATATAATCGACTTAATCCGTTTGTCTGTCCTTGTTTGTCCCCCTCTGTGTGTAGCCCCCTTGTGGGTAGTAAAGAAATAACACATATATACATATACATACACACACACACACACACACACACACACACACACACACACACACACACACACACAACACACACACACAATTACAGAGTACAGTGTCTGCAAGTTGATGAGTACCTCATATTCCCCTCCATTTTCTTATTGCTATCCTTGGTACATTTAGGTATATTTGAAAAAGGAAAAGAATGATTTCAATGGTAGTTCTAATCAATTTAATTTTCTGCCAGTGCTGCCGAACTGGCTCCTGTGCAGGTGGCACGTAAAATACAACATTTGAGCGTGGCTGTTGCCAGTACCGCCTGACTGGCCTTTGTGCCGGTGGCACGTAAAAGCACCTACTACACTCTCGGAGTGGTTGGCGTTAGGAAGAGCATCCAGCTGTAGAAACTCTGCCAAATCAGATTGGAGCCTGGTGCAGCCATCTGGTTTCACCAGTCCTCAGTCAAATCATCCAACCCATGCTAGCTTGGAAAGCGGACGTTAAACGACGATGATGATGATGAATAATATAATATAATTTTATAGTTTGACTTACTAGATTTACAAGCCAAATTGTAAAATTATATATTATTGTTAGAAAATTAAATTGATTAGAACTACCAGTGAAGTCATTCTTTTCCTTTTCCTAATATGTGCGTGTGTACATATGTATGTATGTATGTATATGTGGTGTGATATGTATGTACTACTCAGCTGGCAAAAACGTGATGTACCCTGCATTTCAAACTGCCAGCCTTGCTTTTTCCTGTGCCATGCTAAATCTCCCTGAGAACTACAGTGTACACGTGTCTGTGGAGTGCTCAGCCACTTGCGTGTTAATCTCACAAGCAGGTAGTACCATTGATCAGATCAACTGGCACCTTCGTTCTCATTACTGATAGGCTGCCAGTCTCTCACTCTTTCTATATATATATATATACATAGATATATACATAATTAGAAATATAATATTTCTAATTTTGCTGATCAGTGAATGAACTTCACTATGATTTACATAAGTTTGTGAAGGAGAAACAGGCTTCTCTATCCAGCTGGTAAGCTACTTCAGGCTGATGACGGGCAAAGACTCAGAAACATGTCCCTGAATGCTGGCTAGGCTGGGTGGGGGAGCTTGTCTCCCCTTCACAAACTTAAGGACACAGTAATTGTGTCAAGGCCGACAGGAAGCGGTCCAGCTTCCTAGGGCTAAACGGCAGTAGTGTATTCCCTTCTTGGGATTGTCACATTAAGTTGATAATATACTACAACGTTATCGCACCACTACTGCTTAAATCTCTCTGAGTGATTTAGAAATATAATATTTCTAATTTTGCTAATCAGTGAATAAACTTCACTGATTATATAAGTTTGCGAGAGCTAGACAAACTTCTTCAGCCAGCTGGTAAGCTACTTCAGGCTGATGATGAGCAAAGACTCAGAAACATGTCCCTGAATGCTGGCTAGGCTGGGTGGGGGAGCTTGTCTCCCCTTCACAAACTTAAGGACACAGTAATTGTGTCAAGGCCGACAGGAAGCGGTCCAGCTTCCTAGGGCTAAACAGCAGTAGTGTATTCCCTTATTGGGATTGTCACATTAAGTTGACAATATACTACAACTTTATATATACATATTTATGGGTCAATACATATATTAGCCTATAAATGAATCTATGTATAAGTACATAAATATATATAGTTATAATAACAACCACATCAACAAATAAGGAAAATGGTAAATACTGCTAATACTTACAGTTAATGTTGACAAATTGTTCTGTCAACGAGAGAACGGTTGGGGAAGCACTGCTTAGAAAGAGTCCCAGAAAGCATGATCCAAGGTAGATACCTATGTGGTTACCACTTAGTATAATCGTTAGTGTTATAGAGACACACACACCAACCTGAAGAAGAGATGATGAAAAGGAGATGAAGTAGAAACAAGCAACAGAAGATGAAATGGAGACGAAACGCAGACAAGCAACTGGAGGTGAAGTGGAGACAAGCAACAGGTGATGAAGTAGAGAAAGTCAACAGGAGGCCCTGGTGTAGCTAGGTGGTGGGTGGGGGGGTGCTAGGAGCGTCCTGCCCCCCCCCACCCCCCACCCCTCCCGTGACAGCACTTTTAAAGGGGGCACCACTTTTGGGTCAGCTATATTCCCACACCTTCGATCTCCAACTCTTGTTCTTCTCCCACTCCCCTTCGATTCTCCTCTCGTTCTCCTCCCACCTTCCTCCCACTCTCTTCTCACTCTCCTCTCACCCTCCTCCCACTCTCACCTCGGTCTCTTCGCACCCACCTTACCTGGTGGTGGCGGTGGCGGTGGCGGAGGCGGCGGTGGTGGTGATGATGATGCTGATGATGATGATAGTGATGATGATGATGATGATGATGATGGTGGTGGTGGTGGTGGTGGTGGTGGTGGTTGTGGTGGTGATGACAAGGAGGAGGAGGAGGGTATCCAGCCATAAAAAGCCAAGCCAAATCAGACGACAGAGCTCAATAGAAAATCTGCCTCAACAAACTCCGTCCGACCTATGCAAACATGGAAAACGGAGCGTTGAATGATGGTGATTGATTGGAAAAATGACAAAAGAATGACGTGGAATATACTTACAATGTTAACAAGCAACATGAAAGCAGCGGTGAACCTCGACGCCAACACAATGGCAATGAGACGGCCAAGAGCAAAAGTACCCTGAAAATACAAGACATGAGTGTAATTAAGAAAAATGAAAACACCATATATGGGTATGTGTATATTTATACAGCCTACAGCCACGTGTGTGTATACAGTCATGGCCAAAAGTTTGAAATGTAGGTCTGAAAATTAGAAATTCCAAAATGCCCAAAATTATATTTAATTTGCAATTTATTATTATTTACAGTTCTATATTTAAGAGATGAGGAATTATTTACATTATTTACATTTGATGGCTATTTGTCCTCATCTTGTTTGTTGTTAACACGTTTCGGCTGTTATACCCTCCAGCCTTTATCAAGGGCATGTGGTGTAGCGGTTAAGAGTGCAGGCTACTAACCCCAAGATTCTGAGTTCGTCCCAGGCAGTGACCTGAATAATAATGGTTGTGTGGTATTATGGTTTTGGGAGTTACAATAATGCTTGCCTAGAGATTGCAGTGACATGAAACTTGTAGTGTTGGTAGTGAAGTGGTGTTGATCTACCGTTAAGGTGGTAGCAGAGTATTAGTCCTGGACAGAGATACTCACCCAAAAACAAGCATTGAGTACGGCCCCTTCTGACTGCTTTAGTCCTGTCACAGATTTCACAGAATACGAATATACATAGCCTCCGTAAGATGACTGAAAAAAAAATGGAGAAAAAGTTACAGTAAATGGGTGTATATATAATGAATAAGGTGTACATAGGATTGAAATCAGTATATATTGTTGAGTTAGAGATCTCGGTGTTTGTGAACATGTGGTTGAATCGGTGTGTTGGTTGAACTGTCGATGCATATGCCCAAGTGTGTGCATCTAGAATCTCAGATCGAGAATTTCTGGAATGTCTTACAGATCTTTATTGTGCCACTAATAGATTGGATCTGGAGAATCCGCATCAGTTTCTTTTGCTTTTTGTTTCCCATGAAACCGAGTTTTTATAAGTTTTTGTGCAAACTTGTTAGGTACATAACCTGATGCACCTATATTGATATATATGTATGTGTACATATATATGCGAGAAAAACTTACCTGTAAGCCATCAAATAAAAACATGGCCCCAGCAGCAAGAAGTGTCAGAATAATGGTTTGATTTGATCCACAAGTGAAACACCTCGAAGTAAATGATTTGCCTTCATCTTTTGGAATTTCTAAAAGAAAAATTATAAATATAAAAATCATAAGTATAAAAAAATTTATATAAATATCAAAACATGTGTGTGTGTGTTAGCAAGGGCATCCAGCCATAGAAACCATGCCAAATCAGACTGGAGTCTGATGTAGCCCCACCCCACCAGATGGAGTAATTTTTTTGCTGAATTATCTATCACTTTATATATACATATACATATACATACATATATGTCTGTGTTTAGCTCTTCAAAACGCCATTTTTCTCCGTGTTTTTCTCCTTGTTTCCGTATTCATTTTGTTGAAGAGCGTAGCTCGAAACGTCAAAGACTTTCCGTATTCCCGAGCGTTATACTAATACATCCTTTTGTTATTTACACCACCTGTCCTCGTCTGTTGTTGTTTTTTCATACATTCTCCCATATATATATATATATATATATATATATATATATATATATATATATATATATATATATATATATATATATATATATGTCTGTGTTTATATATATATATATATATATATATATATATATATATATACACACACACATATATACATACACACTCACACACACACACAATGTCTATTAACCCACAAGTATCAGAAATCTCTTTACATGCAAATTAACTAAAGCAATTATAGTTATTCAAAGGGGGGGGGGTTTCACAAAGCAGCTTTATCACAATCAACACCCCATTCTCTTTCTAGGTCGCACAAACTAAGTACTTCTGACCCAAAGTGGGCACAGGTGGCGCCGGCGGCATAGGCGGCAGCAATGGTGGTAGTGGTGGTATAGTGGTGGTATGGCAGCAGTGGTGGTATGGTGGCAGTGGTGGTATGGTGGTAGCGGCAGCGGAGTGTGATGGTTGTAACCAGCGAAACTGGTTCAGTTTCTAGACCAATCCAATTTGGAGAGAGAGAAAATGAGCAAAAATAAGAGAGAGAAAGAGAGAGAGAGAAGGAGAGAGAGAAAGAACTAGTGTTAAATTATCCATGGTGTCTGTTTCTGGAGCCAGGCTCCATATATGCTTATTATATATATCAACTGTGGATGTATATATATATAATTTATATAAGGGCATTCACTGTATAGTAATGCCTCAGGCTTAGAGGGACTAAATAAGTCAAAAACTACCAAAAAATAAGCTTATTTTTTGGTAGTTTTTGACTTATTTAGTCCCTCTGAGCGTGAAGCATTACTATATAGTTAATGCCCTTATATAAAATTATATATATTTATGGAAAAAAATGATGAGTTTTTTTTTTCCTTATGAGGTTTTTTCACGCTGACTACTTGATAAATTCTTATAAAGATTTTATCCTATATTATATTATGTATATATATA
>NC_142957.1:14923078-14960578 GCF_046866305.1 Octopus bimaculoides | reverse complement strand
CTCATGTATATGTGTGTGTATTTGTGTGTGAATGTAGATGTCCTATATCTTTGGAATATTTATGCTTTTAATTATTTTTGTTTAATGACAGAGATCTTTTATCTCGGCTAATTTCACAATGCGTAAACAATGAGGTGAGATGGGGGTGGTTGTATATACAAGTCTACTATTGTGATTAGAAAAATAATTAAAAGTCGACAATTTTAATTTGTTAACTGGCGAGGGTGTTGTGTGCGAGAGAAGTACGACGGCAAGGCAATTAAACCAGAAGGCAGGTTTTAGGAAATACTAGTTCGTTAGAGCGTAAAGTTTATGAATATTGATTAGGCTTTTGGATAGGGTCTAGGTGGATGTTAATTAGTTGCCAAATAACATTTAGGGAGAAAATGGTGCAAAAAAAAAAAAGAAATATATCTATTTTATATAATGAGTAAAGTAGCTTGTTTTAAACTCTTTATAGAGTATAGTCCGCCCTTGAGTATAATACGCAGGGGATTTTTAGAGGGCTGTACCTCTGAAAAACCTAGACCTTGTGTATAATACGCACCCCTTCTCTAACTTGAGTCAAGGAGGTCTATATAACATCCTTGGTTTGTAAACATACACGGTAACGTCCTTTATTATTATTGTATATATAACATAATGCAAACGTGTAGCTTTTTTATGCACTTTGTTTGCAGAAAATAAAGAAATAACAGTAATAACGTCAGTGAAAAATAAATATTAAGTAAATTGCCTTTCACATAATTTATCACTTAGAAAATTTTGTTTAGAAAATATTTTCCATTTTTGACCTCGTATATAGTACGCAGTAGAAATTTTGACCTTTAAATTTTGGGAAAAAAGTGCGGATTATATTCGAGGATTTACGGTATGTGTATGTTATTTACCTTGTAATCTAGACTCTTTGATGTAAGCACTTGCTCGTTCTATGAAGTTTCCTGTCATCTGCAGACTTTTCTTAAACACCACAGACGCCACTAATATGGTAACTGGTAACTGTGGAGACGGAAAGACAGAGACGGAGAGAGAGAGAGAAAGAGAGAACATTAGTATAGAGGAATACAATAATAACAACAGTAATAATAATGGTTTCAAAGTTTGGCACAAGGCTGGCACAGGACATGCTCAACTGGCTTAGGTCAAACAATTGACAAGCAAATCTGTGGTATTGAGCAGAATATTTGCTGTAGGCCATCTTTTTATACCAAGACAAAACAATATACATGATAACCCTTCCAATCAGTTAACATCAAAAGCCATGAGAGCCACTGCCTGGTACTGCATCCATGCATTATAATAATAATAAGAAGAAGAAGAAGAAGAAGAAGAAGAAAGAGAAGAAGAGTACATACTTGAATGGCTCCGATGATGTAGAAGGCATTCTTGAGTCTACTCTCCCTTTGTAAGATAAGCAACTGGTCAGGAGATGGTGGCACAGTGACTGCAGTCATGTTGTTATGGCTTGAATTCAGATTCTGTATGAGATAGCCATCGATGAACGGTGAACAGTCAACATTTAGCAGGAATGGTTCAGCGACCATCGGACTTAAGAAAGCTCCCATACCATAAGAAAAGTGCATGGCCTGTAGAATAAAGAGAAATATACATATGTATGTAAGCATGTGTATATATATATATATATATATATATATATATATATCGATAATAATAAATGGAGCAAAACGCATGTCAATGAAAGTTCCTTTAATTCCTACATATATGTTTCGAAATAAATGATAGTTCTTTCACAAAGAAGAAAGAGCTGTTGGGGTTCCTCATTTATTTCTCTTCAGGGAGTTAGTGTTATTTTGCTACCTCTGGTAACTATTAACGTATTTAAATTATCGAAAGTTTTAATAACTGAGATAATATTAATATACACATAAACTAATATATATATATATATATCTGTACATATAAATTTGACATGGGTGATTCTTTTTTGTCTTGGGATTCATGGTCAAACGGCTGGGTGGAATTGGGTGAAAAATTACACAGATGTGTAGAATGATCCAGTGGTGATGCTGGGCTTTGTATTTTTTTCATAGCTCCCATGGTTACCGAGATAATCTACTATAATAATACTCTTGTGTTTATGAATGAGAAGGGAAGGGGTGATAGATGAATAAGGAAGGAAGGGGGGTGATGTCATACTTGGTAGTGGGATGATGAAAATTGTACGCTGAAAAAAATAAATCAAACAGCATTTCAACTCTGTGTGAATTATAAGATCATAGGATGTGTTATAAGGACTAAAGATCTCAAGTTAGAACACAAAGCATGTGGAAAGTAGAAAGTCAGACATTTTACAGTCTTAAACGGACATACTAAAATTAGAGACAATGTTCAATGGATCCAAAAGTTTCATCGACGGGCCTTTTCGGAGACGTGTCAGTTAATATGACATGAATTTCAAATTTTAAAGGAACCAGACTCTCCCCTTATCAGGATACTCCACAACACAAAAGACACCATGAAGACAATACAAAAGAGGACAACTCACATAATCATGTTCCAGTCAATTCGGAAAATCTTAGACATTATAGTTATTCCCATTATATAATAGTTATGAATATTGTTGTTGTTGGCACTCCGTCGCTTACGACATCAAGGGTTCCAGTTGATCCGATCAATGGAACAGCCTGCTCGTGAAATTAACGTGCAAGTGGCTGAGCACTCCACAGACACGTGTACCCTTAACATAGTTCTCGGGGATATTCAGCGTGACACAGAGTGTGACAAGGCTGACCCTTTGAATTACAGGCACAACAGAAACAGGAAGTAAGAGTGAGAGAAATTTGTGGTGAAAGAGTACAGCAGGGTTCGCCACCATCCCCTGCCAGAGCCTCGTGGAGCTTTTCAGGTGTTTTCGCTCAATAAAACACTCATAACGCTCGGTCTGGGAATCGAAACCGCGATTCTATGACCGCGAGTCTGCTGTCACTAACCACTGGGCCATTGCGCCTCCACAGTTATGCATATCAACCCATTAGGATAAACCAGTATATCCAGTTAAAGGCCTGTGCAACGTCTCATTCAGACCAATCCGTTATGGTATTTTTATTGTATTTTTTAAATTCCATTCCCATGCTTATCCAAAACTAGCCATCCCTAGTTCAAGTCATACTAATTACATCCTTGCTACGTAATATAACATCTACTTGTATTTACTTCATTAATTATAGTATAATTTTGAATTATATTTTAAATTTTATTTTACAAATTTTAAATTAGTTCGTATTACAACTTTTCTTTATTAATGCTCTTATTCTTAGTCTTATTTTTATTTTTAAACTTCCTCAAAAATGTCGAGTTGATCTTATGCATGCAAGCCGGAATAGCATCAATAAATTTATTCAACATGGCATGATTTCACACTCCGCAAAAAATTCCAAATTTTATTTAAGTTGCTTTGCAGGAAGGACTGTTCCAACGAAGTCACGTATTGTCCTTGCCTTTGAAACGCGGAGTAGATGGAAGAGGGACAACTGACGAAGGGTTATACTCTTTATGTTGCATGTCTCGTTTTTCTGTTTTTTTCTGTTGTTCGAAAAAAGTTCGTTTTCTGTTTTCGTTTTTATATTTTCGTTTCTCATTGTGTTTAACGTTTTTTTGATGTCCTGTACCCATATATGCATGTATGTATACATATAGATGTAGGTATGTACATATATGTAGGGATATATGCATATCTCTCTCTCTCTCTCTCTCTCTATATATATATATATATATATATATATATATATATATATATATATATATATATATATATATACATATATATATACATATATATATATATATATATATATATATATATATATATATATATATATATATATATATTTGTGGATCTTAAAATGTTTCATGAGTCTTCTGTTAGATTTGCAGACCTTATGGCACACGATCTCAGATCAGGTCACTTGCTATGCAAGTACATCTCCTATATTTATATATTCCTTATGCATTCCAAAACTGAGTTACAGATTTTGACGTATGGGGTATCAAAAGATTTAGTACTATTTGGGCTACAAATTAAACTTGAATTCCATTCACATATTTGCATTTCAAAAATTCAACATTATAATCTATAATCTTTTCCGTAAACTATGTGACGTCACATTTTCCCTCTGTGTGTACCTCAAAAGACATCAATCATCAAGGCTCACACTCACTCACTCACTCTCTCTCTCTCTCTCTCTCTCTCTCTCTCTCTCTCTCTCTGTCTGTCTCTGTCTCTCTCTCTTTCTCTCTCTGTCTCTCTCTCTCTCACATGCGCGCACTCGCGCACGCACACATACACAGCCATTTCATATACACGTACATACATCTTTCACTTTCTTTCTCTGTGGTTTTCAATTTCTCTTCAAATAAACTTCTACACAATGAGCGGGAGAAACAAAAGATGATCTACGATTGCCAGACGATAATTATCGCAGCGGTTGCAAGGTATTTACAGTTACATATTTACCTTTAAATTAACATACATATATATATATATATAATGTGTGTGTGTATGTATGTATGTGTGTGTGTGTGTGTGTGTGTTTTCATATAATATCTACCAAATGTATTGGTGAGATAAAACATGTAATCGTTACCAAAATAGCAAAAATTCGTCCACAATGGTCCATAGTAAGCTCCTTATGGATCGATCTCCTTGGTTATATATCAAAAATGTATATATATAGATATATATATATATATATAAATTTATCTATAATAATTATTGTGGGATTTATTGTTTAACTCGCAGTTTATACATGTGCTTCTGTTTGGTTAATTTATTATACTGCAAACAAAAATAAAACCATACTACATACAACTGCTTACAAAAATAGGGATTAATGTATAATTTCGATTGAAAAGATCCTTTCTCTCTGTGTTCCTTATTTTATTGTTTACAATATTGAAAAAAAAAAAATATGCCACCAAAGCAAGGAGGATTGTAGAAAAAAATGAAGGCAAGAGTTTGAAGAGAGAAGATAGGATTTTCTCAAGATTTTCTCAAGATTTTCTCAAGATCAGCAAATGCATGTTTGCAGCAATTAATGCTGGATCATTAAATCAATGTTTTAATAATTAGATGGAGGTCCGGTAGAATTGATCTCAGAAACAAACTACGTACAAATTCGTTCTTCACAACTCCTGAAGCTGTTTTCAGATATGATCCATCCCATTCTTATATAAAAATGATGGTATGTGCTGCTCAGGCGGTCAGGTAACATTGCCAGCCCTACCAGCTCCTTCTCAACCTCTTATGGAACTTCTAGAAGGTTCCAGAAGGCACTTCCATCCAGTCAAAGGATTTTCTGAACAATTTCAGACAATACAACTCTGCATTTTAAATGACATCGTTTACTGCATCTAAGAAGATCCGATGGGGTTGATATTTACAAATGACCTGGAAATAAAAATCCCCCCAAAATCCTGGAATGGGTGTAAAACAATGTGTAGGAAACGAATGGGGGGAAAAATGCGCGCAAAGCAACAGGAAGATGGACAGAGAGGACTTCGGAAAATTCACAAGATTCGAGTTTTTCCCTCATAACTTTTAGGAAAATGGGGGTTTTTTTCAACGAAATTTCATAGAAATACCATTCAAATGGCATACATTACGATTATAAAGAAATTTGTGGGCAAAATGTTTTCCAAGCGGGTGGGGAGAGGACTTCGGAAAATTCACAAGATTCAAGTTTTTCCTCATAACTGTATATATGTGTGTGTATATATATATATATATATATATATATATATATATATATATATATTTGTATATATTCAATAATAGGATGGATTCGTTTATAAGAATTTATCAAGTAGCTAGCGTGAAAAAAACCTCATAAGGGAAAAAAATCCATCATTTATTCCCCAAAATATATTTATTTATATAGGGGCATTACTATACAAGAATGCCTCACGCTAAGAGTTTATGGGTTAAAATCGATGGTCATTGTTGTCAGCAAGCCTTTTCGTTTAATATTAGGCTGTCCGGAAAGTTCTGAGCGTTTTTAAGCTAAATCTTTTAACATTTCATTGAATACACCTGAAACGTAACAGGTAAAACTTTGGTCTGGCTTGAAGTGGTAAAGCATCTCGGCTTTGTTCCTGACTAAAAACAGATTTGTCTTTCATTCCAGTTGCCCTTTGTTGACATTTGAAATGGATGTCCAAAAGTTTCATATTCTTGTTGTAATGCTTACAGACAAACAGACAGAGAGAGAGAAAGGGAGTGGGCGCATTGAATACAAAAGAACTTCAAAAACGCAAAATAAAAAAAAGAACGAAGGACTTGTTTACCTGAAGAAATGGTGAGACATTGTTTTTGAAGAGGTTGATCATCCCAAGATTGGAAATGCAGTCGATGCATCCCATGCACAGCCCCATCAACATGACGATGAGCACCAGACTGGCAAGACCGGTGCACGACGGGATGACGAACATGGTCAATGGCATGCCGACCATGGCGAGGAAGAGTAGGAAGGCGACGGCGCATCTGGAAAGGAAAGAAGAAAAAGAATAGAAATTAACATCATCATCATCATCATCATCATCATCATCATAATTATCACCACCATCATTATCATCATCATCATCATCATTCTTATCGTCATCCTTGTTCCACCAGTATATAAGAGAAAACTGGAAAAGGTACCTAGACAATTGTTTTATCATCTGGAATGAAACCTACGATAAACTCCTGGATTTCAAATCCACATTGAACAATATAAACCCCCAACATCCAATTTACAATGGAATGTAGCAAGGAACAGCTCCCATTTCTGGACATTTTGATTTTAAAAAGTCCAACAACCAAATTGCGGCCGATATTTTCTACAAACCAACAGACTCAATACAGTATCTCCTTTTCAGTTCATGCCATCCTAAACACACCAAAATAAATATCCCATTCAATCTAGCAAAAAGGATCTGTACAATTGTATCTGACACAACCACTCGGGAACTTCGCCTACAAGACCCCAAAATAACACTCATTGAACGTCAGTACCCACCGACACTTATAGAACATGGAATTAAATGTGCCAAGAAATTGGACACAAGCACACTAAGGACAAAAAAACAGAACACCACACCTCACCTTAAATCACTCCCATACTTATTGACCCACGACCCCGGAAACAATGAAGCATACAACACAATTATACAAAATCTCCCTCTGCTCACTCAAGACCCGAAAATGAACAGCATCCTAAATACACACAGACTACTAAAATGCAAAAGACAAGACAAATCCCTCAAGAGACCCCTAACAAATGCAAAACTATACTCAATATAAATGATACCTACAGTTAAAAAACGCAGATGACCTAATTGTTTTTTTGTTTTTTTTTCCTACTATAGGCACAAGGCCTGAAATGTTTGGGGAAGGGGCAAGTCGATTACATCGACCCCAGTACTCAACTGGTACTTAATTTATCGACCCCGAAAGGATGAAAGGCAAAGTCGACCTCGGTAGTGGGTGCTTTTATGTGCCACCGGCATGAGGGCCAGTCACGCTGTACTGGCTACGGCCACGCTCAAATGGTGTGGAATTTATGAAAATATAATTAATTCTTTCCAGCACTGAAAAACCAATCAAAAATAATTTTTGATGGGTTTTAAAACCAGAAAGGTATAGTTACAAGTAAAATAACAATTGTAAAAAAAAAGAGAATGCAAAAGAAATATGTAAACTGGTTTTATTAACTAAATTACCTTAAAGATGCGCCGATTTGTGTGCTCGTACTGCGGATTTCCGCTCGTACTTCAGGACATTAGTTCACATGAGTCTCAGGTCATACAGCAAATTACTTGTACAATGGGGCACTTATACTGTAAGGTTCTACTGTGTACATATATATATATATACACACACACATACATACATATATATATTTATATGTGTGTGTGTACACCTGTTTGTATCTCTCTCTCTTGCTTTCGCTAAGTCTTTCCTTTCTTTCTCTATTTCTCCCTTTCTATATATATATATATATATAATTATTTACAATTTATATATGAATATATATGTACTTATATATAGTTTTAAACACGTACGCATATATACACATATATATATATATATGCATATGTATATATATATATATATATATATATATATATATATATATATATATATATATATATATATATATATATATATACATATATATATATATATATATATATATATATATATATATATAGATAGGTAGATAGATAGATATAGATATATACATATATAGATATATACATATATAGATATATATATATATATATATATATACGTGTGTGTACATATACATATTCATATATATGTGCATATAATGTCTGTGTGTGTGTGTGGTGGGGGATGCATGTGAGTTTGTCTTTTTGATCAGCTCAATATGATATTTGCCAAGCATTAAAGATTCATGAGAGGGGGGGGTGGAAACAAACAACTTTTCATCCATCAAGGCTGCGTTATTGAAAACCAATAACACCAGCGACAACAACAACAACATCCATGTTAACAAGACTCAGAGTCACAACAGCAAAGTCCATAAAAGCTGCAAATATGCTAAATGAACATTTTTTTCTGTTTTCTTAATGTAGATGCATACATGTGTAAACAGTGACATGCAATCAATGCACACAAATATGCAGAAATGCACATTCATATATGTCTGTATGTATGTATATATCATCATCATCATCGTTTAACGTCCGCTTTCCATGCTAGCATGGGTTGGACGATTTGACTGAGGACTGGTGAAACCAGATGGCTGCACCAGGCTCCTATCTGATTTGGCATATATGTGTATATATATATATATATAGATAGATATGTATATATATGTATGCATATATATATATATATATATACACACACACACACACACACACATATACATACATATATATATGCTTCAGGCAAAGGATACCTTAGTTACATGAAGTTTACATTGCTGTTAGAAGGAGAAGGAGGAAGAGGAGAAGAAGAGGAAGAGGAAACTGGCTCTTATGAGCTAGGCATGGCTCAGGAAGGACCAAACAACAACAACAACAACAATTAGTGGCTGTGTGGTAAGTAGCTTGCTTACCAACCACATGGCTCTGGGTTCAGTCCCACTGTGTGACACCTTGGGCAAGTGTCTTCTACTATAGCCTCGGGCCGACCAAAGCCTTGTGAGTGGATTTGGTAAACGGAAACTGAAAGAAGCCCATCGTATATATATATACATATATATATATATATATATATATATATATATATATATATATATATATGTATGTATATGTTTTGTGTATCTATGTTTGTCTCCCCACCATCGCTTGACAACCGATGCTGGTGTGTTTACGTCCCTGTCACCTTGCGGTTCGGCAAAAGAGACCGATAGAATAAGTCCTGGGGCTCGATTTGTTCGACTAAAGGCGGTGCTCCAGCATGGCCACAGCCAAATGACTGGAACAAATAAAAGAATATAGAAAAGGCACAAAGCAAATGGATATTTATACATTTCACTCCAGTTACTTTCCACGTATTTCTGATAAATTTGGAGAGTTCCCTAATGCAAAATCGTGATTATTAATTGATGCCATAATTGTTAAACTGAATAAAGAACAGCCGTCTTTCTTTATCTTCCTCGGAGAATCAGCATACCGGCTGCCAAGCAGGAAATTTGACCAAAAGTGTAGTGGTCATTACAAGGTCATCTATTTTCAGCATTCATTTTGTCAGTGGTTACAGGAACAGAGAGCTTCTATTGAAGTAAGCATCAAAGTCCTACACATGAGGTGCGTTCCAGAAGTTTTGAACATTTTTTAGGAGAGGCAGTTATAACTGTTCTAGATTATTGTGGGTTTAGCTTTGTTGTTTGTTGTTGGCAATCCGTCGCTTACGACGTCGAGGGTTCCAGTTGATCCGATCAACGGAACAGCCTGCTCGTGAAATTAACGTGCAAGTGGCTGAGCACTCCACAGACACGTGTAACCCTTAATGTAGTTCTCGGGGACATTCAGCGTGACACAGTGTGACAAGGCTGACCCTTTGAATGATATAAAACAGAACAGGGATAGAGAAGAAAACTATCACAATTGGGAGAGGAAGAGGAAACCGGGAAATTGGCTCTTATGAGCCAGGCATGGCTCAAGAAGGACCAAACCACAACAGCAACACCAACAATTAGTGGCTGTGTGGTAAGTAGCTTGCTTACCAACCACATGGTTCTGGATTCAGTCCCACTGCATGGCACCTTGGGCAAGTGTCTTCTACTATAGCGTCGGGCCGACCAAAGCTTTGTGAGTGGATTTAGTAGACAGAAATTGAAAGAAGCCTGTCGTATATATGCGTGTGTGTGCATGTCTGTGTGTGTGTGTATAGTTCAAATTTACAGAAAACAAAAGATGGAGACAGGTGAAGGAATAACAAGCAGGTGTGTTAGTTTAACACTCAGGAAGAATGGATAAGTCTTTGATTGTTTCAAGATATATATGTGTGTGTGTATATATATATATATATATATTTATATATATGCATATATATATATATATATATATATACACACACACACACACATACACACACACACATATATATATATATACATATATACTTACACTTTCAGACTCAAAAATATAAATACGTATGCATGTGAATATATGTATGTACGTATGTATGTATGTATGAATTAATTAATTAAGGCTGCACACATCAGCATATGTCAGATAATCCAAATTAGAAACGAAGTTATATGTCACTAATTGTTGCCATCTTTGTGATGTGTAATTAAATCTGTAAGACCAAGAGTAAACAAATCTTTGCTTATTTCTCTGTGGACAGTAAAACCTAATTCATCAAGTCACCTGTATCCAATCGATCACCTGTTGGTCACCTGGAAACTTGATTAAATGACAAGACTGCAAGGTACGTTGGGCATGTGTCATCTAGTATGGCCTGGACCACTCGAAGCTTTTGCGTGTGGATATGGTACATGGAAACTGAAAGAATCCCATCAGGTGTGACTGTGTGGTGAGAAGCTTGCTTCTTAACTACACTGTTCTGGGTTTGGTCATGCTGTATGTGTATGTTTGTACCTGTCTATATATATATATATGTATATATATATGTGTGTGTGTGTGTGTGTGTGAATATCCAAATACATATATTCATACATACATACATACATACATACATACATATATATATATATATATATATATATATATATATAGTTTTAGGAAAAATAACCAATTTTCAAGAACTCATCGATGAAAATCCACTATCACATATATATATATATATATATATATATATATATATATATATATATATATGTATGTATGTATATACATACATACACACACATTCACATATTTTTCTGTATATATTGACATATATGTATATGGATGTCTGCATATATCTGTGTGTATGTATATGTTTAACTGTACCTTTATACAACTATATATATATATATATATATATATATAGTAATATGCATGTATGTATATTTATATGTATATATGACTGAGTGCGCCAGTGTATGCTTGTATGTGTGTGTGAATATATACACATATTACGCACAGACACACACACACAGATGCACACATATATACATGTGTGTGTGTGTGTGTTTATTTCATCACAGGATTATACAGAATTATTCCTACAACAACCATCTTTCAATGCTGCAGTCCCTGCAGTGTCCGTGATAAGAAGAAAATCAATACTGATGTTTAGAGGTTCAAATACAGCCTATCCCACCCCTCAGCTCTGGGGCCCCACCCTCATCCATGCACCAACTTCTCAGGCCCTTCTTTTATACGTTGTTCTTTTAACCTTCTAATCTTCATCACTTTCCCCTGGTAATGACTGTGTGTGGGTGGGTGGGTGTATGAGTGTTTATGTGTGTATGTATATATATATATATATATATATATATATATATAGATATATATATCATCGTTTAACGTCCGCTTTCCATGCTAGCATGGGTTGGACGATTTGACTGAGGACTGGTGAAACCGGATGGCTACACCAGGCTCCAGTCTGATTTGGCAGAGTTTCTACAGCTGGATACCCTTCCTAACGCCAACCACTCAGAGAGTGTAGTGGGTGCTTTTACATGTCACCCGCACGAAAACGGCCACGCTCGAAATGGTGTCTTTTATGTGCCACCCGCAGAAGCCAGTCCAGGGGCACTGGCAACGATATATATATATATATATATATATATATTCATGTATACGAGTATATGAGCAGAAGTGCATGTATTTGAAAATGTGTCTGTATACATACATGCATAAATAAATATATTTATATATACACATACAAATATATATACTTATGTATGTATGTATTTATGTATGTATATATATATATATATATATATATATATATATATATATATATATATATATACATACATATATATATATGTGTATATATATATATATACACATATATATACAGTATATATATATAGAGAGAGAAAGAGAGAGAAATACATTTACATTTGTGCATGTATATGTACAAGTGTGTATATAGTTAATCTATTATTTATATTATGTGTGTGTGCGTTTGTGTGTGTATATATATATATATAACGTAAATAATCAGGATTGGCTGTGTGGTAAGTAGCTTGCTTACAAACCACATGGTTCCGGGTTCAGTCCCACTGCATGGCACCTTGGGCAAGTGTCTTCTACTATAGCCTCGGGCCGATCAAAGCCTTGTAAACGGATTTGGTAGACGGAAACTGAAAGAAGCCCGTCGTATATATGTATATGTATATATATATATATATATATATATATATATATATATATATATATATATATATATATATATATATATATATGTGTGTGTGTGTGTGTATATGTTTGTTTGTCTGTGTGTGTATATATATATATATATATATATATATATATATGTATAGATACACATACACACACACAAAAGAATCCATACAGATATATTTACCTTAGTGTGATTTGAACTCTAGATAATACACACTGAGACACGATATTTTGTTCGACACTCTCTGTGAAGCAATTCTGTTGTTTCACTAACAAACACACACATACATACATACATATATATACATACCTCCATACATGCATATATACATACATACATTCATTCACACAAACTTACATACATCTATACATTCACACATGCACGCGTACACATACCTACATGCATAGATTTATTGCGAGGGAAAATCGACTTTTGCAATATGGCCATAATGTTTCGTTATCTCTTCAGAATGTTGAATTTGTATGAGGCGAAGATAAAATATGAACGGCATCTGACTGAAACGCTCAACGCAACAATGCAAATCAATAATGATGATGATGATGATGATGATGATGATGACAACGTTGATGATGATGATGATGTTGATGATTATTAATGAATATATAACTAAGGTGTTTGTGGGTTTAGAAAATTTTAAGAGTGGTAGTGGTGGAAAAGGAATAAAGAATGGATGTGAAGTGAGAAGAATGAAAGTTCAATGAACGATGGAATGAAAGAATTAATGAATATTTACACTCGTACACTTGTTCACAAATAGAGATATACGCCATTGCTAGCGGTGTGTTGGGTAAATAATTGGGTGGAAATTTTAGCAGATTTTTTTTCCTTATGAACCCATTTGGGAAGCTTTTCTGGTTGGCTGTTCACCATCATGATGATGATCATCAACATTTAACATCCATTTTCCATGCTGGCATGGGTTAGACAGTTTGACTGGAACTGGTAAGGGAGAGAACTGCACCACGTTCCCAGTTTAATTTGCCATGGTTCCTACAGCTGGATGCCCTTACTAACGCCAACCACTCCACTTGAGTTACATCGAGTTTTGGATTGTTTAATCTGTCCATTGCAGGAAGTTCTATTTTCATTATCAGATTTTATTAAACAAACACACACACACACACATACACATACATATATGTACGTGTGTATGTATAGATAAATATGCATACATATATATATATATATATATATATATAAGAGAGTATTGTAGTTCGCTTGAAGCATTGTTTATAGCAGAGACTCCAGCTAAGAAGATCTGAAGAAGGAATTCTAATTCCAAAATATCATCGGACTACAGTTTACCAAGTTACAACAGGTATATAGTCCATTTTTTATATATATATATATATATATATATATATATATATCGTCTGGCACCCATGCCAACATCGTCTCCTTCATTGGACACGAAACTCAGCTTGCGAAGACTTATTGGGGCAAAAACGAAATTGTGAGGGCACCTGTGCCCAGCGTCGCCTTTCTGGCACTTGTGCCCGTGGCATGTGTAAGGACTTACGAGCGAGATCATTGCCAGTGCCCCTGGACTGGCTCTTGTGCGGGTGGAACATAAAATACACCATCTTGAGCGTGGTCGTTGCCAGTACCTCCTGACTGGCCCTCGTGCGGGTGTCACGTAAAAGCACCCACTACACTCTCGGAGTGGTTGGCGTTAGGAAGGGTATCCAGCTGTAGAAACTCTGCCAAATCAAATTGGAGCCTGGTGTTGCCATCTGGTTTCACCAGTCCTCAGTCAAATCGTCCAACCCATGCTAGCATGGAAAGCGGACGTTAAACGACGACGACGATATATATACACACACACACAGACATACATACACTTATATACATATATGTATGTGTGTGTATATATATAACGATACTCACAAATGTACACATCTATACATATATAGAGATGCATACATATATAATCACCCACACAGACACATGCATATATGTATGTATGTATTATACACACATACACACGCACACACACACACATGCTTATACCCTCATATACAAATACATTTACACTCTGCCATGCAAATCTACATATTTCTCCATTCTTTGAGTTGCCTTTGAGAAAAAAAAAGAACAAATAAATGAATAAAGAGGTGAACGAGCAACGAGAAACAAATGACAAACCAGAAAGAAACCATTTAGAACAGAACACAAAGAAACAATGAACAATTGGAGTGGTTCATAATACCATTTGTAGTCTGTGAGATTGGACACAGCTTTCTAGCTTCTCACAGACACGCCACGCTACACCTACTCCTCAATATATACCACCCAGCTCAGCTTATATCACACACACCACCCGCCTTACACAAATGGCTTCTTTCATGTTACAGTGTAACTGTTGCTGTCAGAAGCAGTCTTTTCTTGGTTGTCTATTTATTGTCATCTAGCTTCAATTTTTCTCTCTTTTGTCTTTGGTTTTTGTATCCAATCTTCTGTCATCTCTCTTCAGTTTTCTCTCTTTTTCTCTTCTATTTTCAATCTTTTGTCTTCTGTCTTCTGTCATCAATCTTTTGTCTTTTGTCTTTTAACTCTAATCTTCTTTCTTCAATCTTCTACCTTCTCTCATCTGTCTACAGTTTTCTCTCTTTCTCTCTTCTATTTTCAATCTTTTGTCTTCTGTCAACTATCTTCTGTCTCCTGTCTTCAGTCTTCTGTCATCAATCTTTTGTCTTTTAACTCTAATCTTCTTTCTTCAACCTTCTACCTTCTCTCATCTGTCTACAGTTTTCTCTCTTTCTCTCTTCTATTTTCAATCTTTTGTCTTCTGTCTTCTGTCATCAATCTTCTGTCTTTTAACTCTAATCTTCTTTCTTCAACCTTCTACCTTCTCTCATCTGTCTACAGTTTTCTCTCTTTCTCTCTTCTATTTTCAATCTTTTGTCTTCTGTCAACTATCTTCTGTCTCCTGTCTTCAGTCTTCTGTCATCAATCTTTTGTCTTTTAACTCTAATCTTCTTTCTTCAACCTTCTACCTTCTCCCATCTGTCTACAGTTTTCTCTCTTTTTCTCTTCTATTTTCAATCTTTTGTCTTCTGTCTTCTGTCATCAATCTTCTGTCTTTTGTCTTTTAACTCTAATCTTCTTTCTTCAACCTTCTACCTTCTCTCATCTGTCTACAGTTTTCTCTCTTTCTCTCTTCTATTTTCAATCTTTTGTCTTCTGTCAACTATCTTCTGTCTTCTGTCTTCAGTCTTCTGTCATCAATCTTTTGTCTTTTACCTCTAATCTTCTAGCTTCAACCTTCTATATACAAATAATAATATTCGTTTACTTGTTTCAGTCATTTGACTGAGGCCATGCTGGAGCACTGCCTTTAGTCGAGCAAATCGACCCCGGGACTTATTCCTTGTAAGCCTAGTACTTATTCTATCGGTACTTTTGCCGAACTGCTAAGTTACGGGGATGTAAACACACCAACATCAGTTGTCAAGCTATGTTGGGGAGACAAACACAGACACACAAACACACACACACACACACACACACACACACACACACACACATATATATATATATACATATATATGACGAGCTTCTTTTAGTTTCCGTCTACCAAATCCACTCACAAGGCTTTGGTCGGCCCGAGGCTATAGTAGAAGACACTTACCCAAAGTACCATGCAGTGGGACTGAACCCTGAACCGTGTGGTTGGTAAGCAAGCTACTTAGCACACAACCACTCCTATATATATATATATATATATATAGAGAGAGAGAGAGAGAGAGAGAGAGAGATCCAGTTTTGTTTTAAAGACACTAACATCCACACCATGCAGGTCTCTCACACCATCCTTTGTGGCTGTGATGTCACACACACACACATGTTCACACATGCACATACACACACTCACACACACGCATCCACAAACATACACACACATACACATATGCATACATGCGTGCACACACACATACACGTGCATACATACACATACTCACACATACACATACATACACATATGCACACTTACACATACATACATACACATGTGTGCACACTTACACATACATACACACACAGAAATACATAGACACACGCTCACATACACACAAATACTGAATGTATATATATATATATATATATATATATATATATATATATATATATATATATATATATTTTTTTTTTTTTTTTGAAGAAAAGCAACACAAATTCAATAGGTTATAGCAGTACGTACGTTTCGTACAAACTTCATTTATTCATGTAGTGAGAACACTACATGAATAAATGAAGTTTGTACGAAACGTACGTACTGCTATAACCTATTGAATTTTTGTTGCTTTTCTTCAAATTTTATTCACCAAATATCTTGATTTTGTTTTTGGTTTTTACCCTACCAAATTCTGGTGCCTCAAACATTTTAAGTACCACATTTAATCTTTTGATTAAATCTGTATTATTATTATTATTATATATATATATAGGCAAGACCTTCGTACAGTGGGCCTCACCGAGGCGATGACTACTGACCGAGACCTTTGAAAATGTGCTGTGCGTGAGAAGACCCGGCAAGCCAAGTAAGATCGTTGCCAGTGCCCCTGGACTGGCTCTTTTGCGGGTGACACATAAGATGCACCATTTTGAGCGTGGCCGTTGCCAGTACCGCCTGACTGGCCTTTGTAGGATTTTCGAGTGAGATCGTTGCCAGTGCCCCTGGACTGGCTCTTGTGTGGGTGGCACATAAAAGACACCATTTCGAGCGTGGCCGTTGCCAGTATCGCCTGACTGGCCTTCGTGCAGGTGACATGTAAAAGCACCTACTACACTCTCTGAGTGGTTGGCGTTAGGAAGGGCATCCAGCTGTAGAAACTCTGCCAAATTTAGATTGGAGCCTGGTGTTGCCATCCGGTTTCACCAGCCCTCAGTCAAATCGTCCAACCCATGCTAGCATGGAAAGCGGACGTTAAACGATGATGATGATGATATATATATATATATATATACACACACATGTATAAATGTATATAAATGTATACAAAACGCAGATATGGGAAAGTGCAAGAATCGAACACCTGATCTGACTGCCATTGTTGTCTTGCTCACACATTCCATTCACGCCGAGGTAAACGTTTCCATTTTGTACACACCTGTTGCTTTCTGTGGAGACTTAACAGGTATGAATGGATATTGGTTGATTAAATGTTAGGTTGAGGAACAATAGGTGTGTGTGTGTGTGTGGTAAGGTGGGGGTGTTTGTGTGTGTATGGGCAGGGATGTGTGTGTGTGTGTGTGTGTACTGGTCTGTGTGTTTGTGTGTGTGAGCATGTATGTGTGTGGGTAGGGGGACCTGTGTATGCATGTGTTTGCATGTGTGTGTGTGGGTTTAAAAATGTATATCTATGTATGTGTCTATATGGGTGGGCTGAAAAATTCATCAGCTGCCAATGAAGGAGTGATTCCTGAGCTGTGAAATGTTGCATGCATTCGTTTCAACTCGCACTATCACCCCCGCCTTAGCGAAGGCAGAGGTATTGTTTGCAGTCATTTTTGTTTGTTTGTCCATGGACAAGATATCTCAAGAACCGCTGGATGGATTCAGATAAAACTTTTAGGGATGTTTGGCCTTGTGACTGGCACAAACTGATTAAATTTTGGGATTGATCTGGTACCAGATTCTGGATTATTTTTCCTGTTTTTTTTTACTTAATTTTTGAGAGCTGTCGGAGTCATTTTTAGTATTCGCATTTGTGAGAGCAGTCGAGTTTATTTCAGATATTCTCATTTCAAAAAATCATCTCTGGCTAATCGTTGAGAGGATGTTGGTATTGTCTTGGCAGAGGTTTGTGCTCCCTGAGTGCTCTTGTTATTACCTCTGCCTTAGCAAAGGCGGAGGTATTGTTCTCAGTTGTGTTTGTTTGTTTGTCCATGGACAAGATATCTCAAGAACTACTGGATGGATTTGGATGAAACTTTCAGAAATGTTTGGCCTCATGACTGGCACTAACTGATTAGATTTTGGACAAGGATTCTGGATTGTTTTTCCTGTTTTTTTTTATGTAATTTTTGAGAGCTGTCAGGTTCATTTTTAGCATTCTCGTTTGTGAGAGCAGTCGAGTTTATTTCAGATATTCTCATTTTAAAAAAATCATCTCTGGCTAACCGTTGAGAGGATGTTGGTGTTGTCTTGGCAAAGGTTTGTGCTCCCTGAGTGCTCTTGTTACCTCTGCCTTATTGAAGGTGGGGGTGTTGTTTTCAGTTGTATTTGTTTGTTTGTTTGTCTGTGGACAAGATATCTCAAGAACCATTGGATAGATTCAGATGAAACTGTCAGGGATTTTTGGCTTCATGACTGGCACGAACTGATTAAATTTTGGGATCGATCCGGTACCAACCATGTGGTTGGTAAGCAAGCTACTTATATATATATATACATATATATATATTACAATTAAAAGGGTAAAGGATTATCAATTTATTAATTTATTAATAAATTAATAATTAATAATTTTTACCAAGCCCTTCGGTATAATAGCACCATTATCGGTGAAGAACTTATTTAAAAGTTCTTATACATTTATAAACATAATTAAGGGGTCGGCAACAGTTGCTTCACCACATACCGAAGTTCAGAAATAGCAGCTAAAGTGCTGAAACTCCAAACTTCGGTATGTGGTGAAGCAACTGTTGCTGACCCCTTAATTATATATATATATATATATATATTATTTACCAGAGACTTAAAGCTGATGAATAAGGGTGTGTTTGAGAATAAAAGCTAAGACAAAATCAAAGAGTTTTATTCAGATCAGAGACAGGGTAGGCCAGTGTGTTGAACAAAATTTCTCCACTCGAAAAATTGGCCAGAGGTAGGGAAGGGAATTGACCCCCCCCCCCCCAAGAGATAAAAAACAAAGACGAATACATGAGGGAGAAAAATATATATTAATTAATTCAGGCACATACATATATATACACCACATACGACACCTTTTTCTGGATCTCCTGAAAAGTTTGAATTGTTCTTTTTTAACTTACCTTTTCTCATATATATATATATATATATATATATATATATATGTATATATATGAAACCATAACTATAAGTCACATATTACCATCACCATCACCACTGCCACCACGAGAACATTATGTGCGTTATCATGAACAACAAAAGTAATAAATCAGAAAAACAATAAAAAATATAGTGATAATAATGATTTTTTAAAAAAAACCCTGCACAGGACGAATAAAAAGTAGAATATCCTCGTTAACCTTTGACACTTCAAAATCGTGTTGTACATTTGACATTTCCATTAATTATCAGCATCTTCGTTAACCGTGAATATTTTTATGTGTACTTCCTGAGACGTATCTTGTTCATGTTTCCAGAAACGAGCAGAAACTCATTAAGTATTTCGCAAAAACCATGAATGATAAATACAGATGCTACTTCTACTACTGCGAATAATAATAATAATAATAATAATAAGACTAAAACAATACCTATTGTCATAGGTGCCCTGGGAATGACAGCGAAACGGGCTGATTACTACCTAGCTCAGATACCAGGAAACCCCAAAATGGTTGAAGTTCAAAAGATAGTGGTCATGGGAACTGCCCATATCCTACGTAAAATACTGTCTATGTGATCTCAAATTTTAAAGCAAACACATAATTTTCTTATGGTTTCTTAAACATTCTCTAGAACAACACTATGTACAAATCCAAATATATGGTACCCTAGGCATAACACCAGCAAGAACTTCTAACTTGTTGTCTCTTGAGGTCTCTGGGTGAGACTTGGATCCAACTTGTACAAATGCAAAGCAAAAGTCAAACATAAAACAATAATAATAATAATAATAATAATAATAGACGCAAATAGGCCAGACATCATACTGAAAGACTTCAGACAAAAATCATGCCTCCTCATTGATATGACTGTCCCAATCGATATAAACGTATCTGTCAAGACATACCAAAAACTGAGCAAATATAAAGATCTTGAAATAGAAATTAGCAAAATGTGGAATCTGAAGACGAAAACAATACCTATTGTCATAGGTGCCCTGGGAATGACAGCGAAACGGGCTGATTACTACCTAGCTCAGATACCAGGAAACCCCAAAATGGCTGAAGTTCAAAAGATAGTGCCCATGGGAACTGCCCATATCCTACGTAAAATACTGTCTATGTGATCTCAAATTTTAAAGCAAACACATAATTTTCTTATGGTTTCTTAAACATTCTCTAGAACAACACTATGTACAAATCCAAATATATGGTACCCTAGGCATAACACCTACATGAACTTCTAACTTGTTGTCTCTTGAGGTCTCTGGGTGAGACTTGGATCCAACTTGTACAAATGCAAAGCAAAAGTCAAACATAAAATAATAATAATAATAATAATAATAATAATAATAATAATAATAATAATGATAATAATAATGATATCGATAGCAACAGCAGTAGTAGTCATTGTAGCAGTAGTAGTAACAAATATAATGACAAGAAGAAGAATAATAATGAAAAATGGTAATAATAATAATGATAATAATAATAATAATAATAATAATAATAATAATAATAATAATAATAATAGTAATAGTAATAATAATAATAATAATAATAATAATGTAATAGTTTTTGATTTAGGTTTTGATGACGACAACAAGAATAATCAGCATCATAATCACAAAGATGTGAACAATCATGTGTGCCAGATATGACCACCACCTGCAAAATCATTACCGTCACCAGTGTCTTTTCAATGAACGAAATCGAAATAAGATAAAAAAAAATGGGGGATAGTAAAAAGTATTTGACGTGTCTGTGCGTGAATCAAATAAAATGGAAATTGCTTTTTACCCATCACAATATAGAGTGAACCAGAATTTACAGTTCTTACGTTATTCCTCTCTCAAATGGACCATTGAGCCTGTAAAATAGAAAGTAGATCGGTTGAAATATGTTGGGGTTTGAGCTGTATCAGATGTTTCGATTGATTGCTGTTGGAATTTCTTGGTTTCATTCATTTGATTTTACTTTATGCTGGAATTGGTGAACGACAGCAGTGTCCTCCGTTGCTTTTGATTTAATGTTGCCGGCACTTGTGCCCGTGACATGTGTAAGGATTTTCGAGCGAGATCGTTGCCAGTTCCCCCTGGACTGGCTCTTGTGCGGGTGGCACATAAAATACACCATTTTGAGCGTGGCCGTTGCCAGTACCGCCTGACTGGCCTTCGTAGGATTTTCAAGCAAGATCGTTGCCAGTGCCCCTGGACTGGCTCTTGTGCGGGTGGTACATAAAATACACCATTTTGAGCGTGGTCGTTGCCAGTACCGCCTGACTGGCCTTCGTAGGATTTTCAAGCAAGATCGTTGCCAGTGCCCCTGGACTGGCTCTTGTGCGGGTGGTACATAAAATACACCATTTTGAGCGTGGTCGTTGCCAGTACCGCCTGACTGGCCTTCGTAGGATTTTCGAGCAAGATCGTTGCCAGTGCCCCTGGACTGGCTCTTGTGCGGGTGGTACATAAAATACACCATTTAGAGCATGGCCGTTGCCAGTACCGCCTGACTGGCCTTCGTAGGATTTTCAAGCAAGATCGTTGCCAGTGCCCCTGGACTGGCTCTTGTGCGGGTGGCACATAAAATACACCATTTTGAGCGTGGCCATTGCCAGTACCGCCTGACTGGCCTTCGTGCGGGTGACACATAAAAGCACCCACTACACTCTCTGAGTGGTTGGCGTTAGGAAGGGCATCCAGCCGTAGAAACTCTGCCAAATCAGATTGGAGCCTGGTGCAGCCATCAGGTTTCACCAGTCCTCAGTCAAATCGTCCAACCCATGCTAGCATGGAAAGCGGACGTTAAACGACGACGACGATGATGATGATGATATATATTTTTGTTTTGTTGGCACTCCGTCGCTTACGACGTCGAGGGTTCCAGTTGATCCCATCAACGGAACAGCCTGCTCGTGAAATTAACGTGCAAGTGGCTGAGCACTCCACAGACACGTGTACCCTTAATGTAGTTCTTGGGGGAGATTCAGCGTGACAGTGTGAGAAGGCTGACCCTTTGAATTACAGGTACAACAGAAACAGGAAGTAAGAGTGAGAGAAAGTTGTGGTGAAAGAGTACAGCAGAGTTCGCCACCAGAGCGTGGAGCTTTTAGGTGTTTTCGCTCAATAAACACTCACAACGCCCTGTCTGGGTATCGAAACCGCGATCCTATAACCACGGGTCCGCTGCTCTAACCACTGGGCCATTGCGCCTCCATATATATATATATATATATATATATATATATATATATATATATATATATATATATCATCATCATCATCATCATCATCATCATCGTTTAACGTCCGCTTTCCATGCTAGCATGGGTTGGACGATTTGACTGAGGACTGGAGCAACCGGATGGCTACACCAGGCTCCAATCTAATTTGGCAGAGTTTCTACAGCTGGATGCCCTTCCTAACGCCAACCACTCAGAGAGTGTAGTGGGTGCTTTTACGTGTCACCCGCACGAAAACGGCCATGCTCGAAATGGTGTCTTTTATGTGCCACCCGCACAAGAGCCAGTCCAGGGGCACTGGCAATGATCTCACTTGGCTTGCCGGGTCTTCTCACGCAAAGCACATTTTCAAAGGTCTCGGTCAGTAGTCATCGCCTCGGTGAGGCCCAATGTTCGAAGGTCTTGCCTCACCACCTCAGCCCAGGTCTTCCTGGGCCTACCTCTTCCACGGGTTCCCTCAACTCTTACGGAGTGGCACTTTTTCACGCAGCTATCCTCATTCATATATATATATATATATATATATATATATATATATATAAATGTACACACATATATATGTGTATGTATGTGTGTATGAACGATGATGATGATATATATTCAGGGTGGAGCATAAGTCACATCGGATGATGTAATAAGATCTGTGGGCTTAAGCTGTTGCTCCAGCTGCACTTTTGTATTGCATTGATTTTAGGTTCAGCCTGCAGATATATAATCATCATCATCATCATCATCATCATCATTACCACCATCGTCTTCGTTACCATCATCATCATCGTCATCATTTCATCACCATTATTATGAGCACGATCATTTAATGTGGTTCGTAAGCAAGCTACTTACCACACCTCACTTCTACGCCTATATATATATATATATATATATATATATATATATATATATATATATATATATAATATATATATATATACATATATGACGGGCTTCCTTCAGTTTCCGTCTACCAAATCCACTCACAAGGCTTTGCTTGGCCCGAGGCTATAGTAGAAGACACTTGCCCAAGGTGTCACGCAGTGGGACTGAACCCGGAACCATGTGGTTGGTAAGCAAGCTACTTACCACACAGCCACCCCTGCGCCTACAATGGGCTTCTTTTAGTTTCCGTCTACCAAATCCACTCACAAGGCTTTGGTCAGCCCGAGGCTATAGTAGAAGACACTTGCCCAAGATGCCATGCAGTGGGACTGAACCCGGAACCATGTGGTTGGTAAGCAAGCTACTTACCACACAGCCACTCCTGCGCCTAGTATATAACAAAAAAAAAAACTCCTCTTAACATCTGAATAATTAAACACAACCCTAATGAAGAACCAAAATTCCATCAAATAAATAATGAAAGTGGAGACTGCAAGGATGAATACCCCGTTAATAATTTGTAAAACTGGAGGATTTTTCTGTAACGAACTAATTGAAGAGAGAAGAATAATGGTCAAGGTGGACCTAGAAACAAATGATAATGATGATGAGGAGGAGGAGGAGGATATGAGGAGTTTTTATCAGGATGGCTCAAACCCATTGGTATGCGTTTGGTTGCGTTTTCTTTATACTTTAACCTATATATATATATCTACATACATACATGTATATATACAAACATGTATATACTTGCATACGTATGCGTACATATATATATATACATACATGCATATATATATCTGTGTGTGTGTGTGTGTGTGTATACTTGCATATGCGTACACATACATATATACACATGCCTAATTTATAAACATACACACACACACATATATACATACATAAACATATACATACGTATGTATGTATATATATATATACATGTATGTATATATATAAATATATATATATATATATATATATATATATATATATATATATATATATATATATATATATATATATATATATATATATGTGTGTATATATATATATAGATATATATAGATATATACATATATAGACACATGTACAAACACAATATTGAATAACCAATCCATCACAGACTCCGCATTGGAAGGAAATTAGTTTGTAAAAACTAATTTAGCCGACACCAGTCTCACCTACACCGCACACTCCTTTGAGGTAGCCATGTGACAGGAAATTAGGTGATGAAACTGAGGTTGGATGGGAGTAAAGAAGAGGAGGAAAGTAGGAGTGATTGTAAGGGAGGGTGGGAGGAGGTGAGTGTTTGTTTGACCAAACATTGATAAGTATTCAAAGGATGCATTTACTCATATATATATATATATATATATATATATATATACATACATGTGTTTGTGTGTATATATATATACATACACATACATACATACATGCATGCATATGTATATATATATATATGTAAATATATACATACGTATATGCATACATGTAAATACATAGTCACATATATATATATATATATATATATATATATATATATATATATATATATATATATATATATATATATATATATATATATATATATATATATATATATATATATATATATATATATATATATATATATACATACATATATATATATATGTATGTATACATACATATATATGTATGTATAATATGCATGTATGATATTTGTGCATAAATATGTATATATTTTTAAAAATATAATTATGTGTGAGTGTATGCTTGTGTGCATATGCAATATTTGTATATATATATATATATATATATATATATATACATACAGTATTTGTGTATGTTTGTATTTGTGTGTGTGTTATTGGAAGCTAGATATTATCCATTAATTCAACAAGTGGAAGCAAGAAATCCTCCTGATATTAGCAAAGATATCGGCCAACATATCACAAGAGATACAGATCATGAATTCTGGAGCTACCATTGTACAGAAATATGTCTCCTATAATGGAATGATTGATTTTTGTGAATGGCTGATATTAATATCTTTTAAATTCCAGATATATTTGGAGAGAGGACACATTACTTTATGTTGTCCTTGCTATGATATTTTGGGGTAAAAGACAGGATGGCCATTCTTGGAAATATCTTTGATATTAGGATAACTAGATCAGAAGTGACCTGAGGCTGAACAACAACACTGAAGGTCACATTAGATGATGTAGTCCTAGATACACTTTGACAACTAGACAACTATTACCACCACTGTCACACAACCACCACCACAACTAGCACACAAACATGACTGACTCATCACCACAGTAACTACTACCAACACATCACCAAAAATCCCTGCCATAACTTTTAATCTTACTACCACCACCAACAACAACAACAATATCACTGCAACCACCACTGCAACCACTGCCAATACAATCGCCACTACCACCAACGCTACAACCACCACCATTATCATCGCCACAACTGCCGCTACCATCACCATCATCACCATCACCACCATCACTATCATCACCACTATCACCACTACCACTACTACCACTGCAACCACAGCCAATACAATCACCACCGACACTACAACCACCACCACCACCACCAATGCCACCGCTACCACCACTGCAACAACTGCCAATACAATCACCACCCTTACAACCACCACCACCACAAAACAACAACAACAACAACACTACCACCACCATCACCACCGCCACTACTATCCCCCCCCCTCCCCAGCAACAATGCCATCATCGACTCATACTAATCCATAAATTGGTAGCTTTTTTTTTTTTTTATAGAATAGAAAATCGATCAGCCAGCAACGTTCGGAAAAAAAAACATATCGTCATCGTCATCATCATCATCATCATCACCACTATCACCATTATCATGTCTGTCTTTGTATTGTCCCCTCATCTTTTGCCCTGGATGGGGCAAATAAAAGAAATCATTATCATCATCGTTAACATTATTATTATTATTATTATTACTATTATTTTTTTATTATTATTATTATTATTATTATTATTATTATTATTATTATTTTTATTATTATTATCATTATTATTATTATTATTATTATCATTATTATTATTATTATTATTATTATCATTATTATTATTATTATTATTATTATTATTTTTATTATTTTTATTATTATTATTTTTATTATTATTATTATTATTATCATTATTACTATTATTATTATTACTACTACTACTACTCTTATTATTAGTCATCATCATCATCATCATCATCATCATTATTATTATTTTTATTATTTTTATTATTGTTATTATTCATTATTATTTATAATTATCATTGTTATTATCATTATTTATTATTATCATTACTATTATTATCATTATTATTTTTATCATTATTATTATTATTAATATTATTATTTATTATTTATTATTATCATCATTATTATTATTATTATTATTATCATTACTATTATTATTATTTATTATTATTATTATTATTTTTATTATTTATTATTATTATTATTATTAATATTATTATTTATTATTTATTTATTTATTTATTATTATTATTATTATTATTTGCCGATACTAACAATAGCAATTATTTCTTTCAACCCACCTACTGACACCATTTTTCTGAAGGCTGTTTGTGCTATGTAAATATATCTCTCAATACCTACAAGCAAGTCAGTCCACTTTCAAGCTCTCCACTCACTGGTTTTTCTCTCCTTTGAACCATCAGAAATTGAAGTGTGTGTGTGTGTGTGTGTTTCTCTCTCTCTCTCTCTCTCTCTCTCTCTCTCTCTCTCGATTGTTTGTTTTGCACGCTTTGCTGTTTTTCTTGTCTTTTATCTTTTCTGTTTGTTTTTTTTATATCTTTTTACTTGTTTCAGTCATTTGACTGTGGCCGTGCTGGAGCACCGTCTTTCTAGTCGAGCAAATCATTCTGTGTGAGCCTAGTACTTATTCTATCATTCTCTTTTTGCCGAACCATCCCCACATTACCTCACAACACTGCTGCAACAACCATCCTAACAACATCCCACAACACTACTACAACACCATCCTAACAACGTCCCACATTACTTCACAACACTACTACAACACCATCCTAACAATGTCCCACAACATCCCACAACACTACTACAACACCATCCTAACAATGTCCCACAACATCCCACAACACTACTACAACACCATCCTAACAATGTCCCACAACATCCCACAACACTACTACAACACCATCCTAACAATGTCCCACAACATCCCACAACACTACTACAACACCATCCTAACAATGTCCCACAACATCCCACAACACTACTACAACACCATCCTAACAATGTCCCACAACATCCCACAACACTACTACAACACCATCCTAACAATGTCCCACAACATCCCACAACACTACTACAACACCATCCTAACAATGTCCCACAACATCCCACAACACTACTACAACACCATCCTAACAATGTCCCACAACATCCCACAACATTACTACAACACCATCCTAACACTATCTCTGTCCTTCACATCATACTGCAAAAACGGTCTCCAAGGAGCCAAGTGCAACTTGTACCTGGTTGATATTGTGGATATAGGAGGGTTAGGAATCAAGAAGCTAACACCTTCAATAGAGTAACCCTAGGAATTTTCCTAAGGCATCAAGCAGGTATTCATTTTAGAGAATTGTTCTCCCAACCTGTCTGAGATCCTTACAGAATTCTATTTTCTAGGTTGAAAGTAGGAGACAATTACACCAGTGAGTTGTGGATCAGACATGAATATTGCTCAACTTCTATGTCATCATATTTCTGTTGGAATACACAGCCATCATTTCAATTAATTTGAGAAATAATGAAAAACTTAGTGAAATAATTTTGTCAGTATTAATTTGGGATTTGGAACATAAATTAACATGAAATTTTGATGGAACTTTTTTAATTTAGATCATTTAAAAACTGAAAATTTCTATTATAGAACCAGATCGGTCTCAGGTGGGTTGGAATCAATAGGATTAAGACAAACATGATGGAAAAATCCGGAAATTAAATCATATGACAAGGATATTTCTGTTGAAACACACTGGTTTTGTTTCAAATAATTTTGAAAACAATGAACAATTGAGTAAAATAATTTTTGTCATCATTAATTAATCTGTTGTTTGGAATATAAATTAACATGAAATTTCAATGAAAGGTTTCAATGTGGATCACTGTGTGGTAAGTAGCTTGCTTACCAACCACATGGTTCCGGGTTCAGTCCCACTGCGTGGCACCTTGGGCAAGTGTCTTCTGCTATAGCCTCGGGCCGACCAAAGCCTTGTGAGTGGATTTGGTAGACGGAAACTGAAAGAAGCCCGTCGTATATATGTATCATCATCATCATCATCATCGTTTAACGTCCGCTTTCCATGCTAGCATGGGTTGGACGATTTGACTGAGGACTGGTGAAACCGGATGGCAACACCAGGCTCCAGTCTGATTTGGCAGAGTTTCTACAGCTGGATGCCCTTCCTAACGCCAACCACTCAGAGAGTGTAGTGGGTGCTTTTACGTGTCACCCGCACGAAAACGGCCACGCTCGAAATGGTGTCTTTTATGTGCCACCCGCACAAGCCAGTCCAGGGGCACTGGCAACGATCTCGCTCGAAAATCCTACAGGAGCCAGTCAGGCGGTACTGGCAACGGCCACGCTCAAAATGGTGCATCTCATGTGCCACCCGCACAAGAACCAGTCCAGGGGCACTGGCAACGATCTTACTTGGCTTGCCGGGTCTTCTCACGCACAGCCCATTTCCAAAGGTCTCGGTCCGTAGTCATCGCCTCGGTGAGGCCCAATGTACGAAGGTCTTGCCTCACCACCTCAGCCCAGGTCTTCCTGGGCCTACCTCTTCCACGGGTTCCCTCAACTGTTAGGGTGTGGCACTTTTTCACGCAGCTATCCTCCTCCATTCTCACCACATGTCCATACCAGCGCAATCGTCTCTCTTGCACGCCACAACTGATGCTTCTAATGTTCAGCTTTTCTCTCAAGATACTTACACTCTGACGGGTATTCACATTGACATTACACATCCAACGGAGCATACTGGCTTCATTCCTTGCGAGCTTACGTATGTCCTCAGCAGTTACAGCCCATGTTTCACTGCCATGTAGCATGGTTGTTCGTACGCATGCGTCATACAGTCTGCCTTTTACTCTGAGTGAGAGTCCCTTTGTCGCCAGCAGGGGTAAGAGCTCTCTAAACTTTGCCCAGGCTATTCTTATTCTAGCAGCTACACTTTCAGCGCACCCACCCCCACTACTAACTTGGTCGCCCAGATAGCGGAAGCTATCGACTACCTCTAGTTTTTCACCCTGGAATGAGATAGAAGTTGTTTCCTGTTTGTTTGCAGTCTTTATTGCACCTGAACATCTGCCACAAACAAAAACTAACTTGCTAGTTAACCTGCCTTTGATGTTGCTGCACCTCTTATGTGTCCATAGCTTGCACCGGGTACATCTTATAGAGTTACTACCTACTCCTTTTCTACATACTGAGCAGGGCCATCTACCTGAAGGGGTATGTATATATATATATGTATGTGTGTTTGTGTCTGTGTTTGTCCCCCCACCGTCGCTTGACAACCGATGCTGGTGTGTTTACGTCCCCCGTAACTTAGTGGTTCGGCAAAAAGAGACCGATAGAATAAGTACTAGGCTTCCAAAGAATAAGTCCTGGGGGTCGATTTTCTCGATTAAAGGCAGTGCTCCAGCATGGCCACAGTCAAATGACTGAAACAAGTAAAAGAGTAAAAGAGAGCCAGGGGTGATCAATTTCTCTCAATTTCTCTCTACCAAGCTCACTCATAAGACATTGGTTGACCACAGCTATGATATAGAACATAATCCGATAATGTTCATACAGTGAAATTGAACCCTTACCCATGTGTTTCAAAAGCAAACTTCTTAACCACACAGCTATGCCTAATTTAATAATAAAAAAAATGAAATGAAATCAATATATTTGTAAAATACAGTATCTATATTTTGTTGAGAGCAAAATCCTATGGTTTACTGACTTGTTTCACTGCCAGGGGATGTCTGGGTCAAATTAACCTGGACATTGCCTGACAGTATGAATTATGTTATGCTCAATTAATACCTGAAGGACTGCTGGAAGGAAAAAAAAAGGTGTCAAAACTACTGTAACCTCCTGTCCAACAGCCAATGAAGGGTGTATGCCACAGTGCAAGCTCTGTATCAAAATAGGAATTAAATGCTCGTTAACGTCAAATAAAGATAGAATGTGAATAGAATTAATGTACAAGTAACTGATGAAAGGTTCGTTAAGGACAGCATTATGAGTGGTGTAAAAAATAAATTATTGGCAATTAGCATTCCAAACAAACATTATATTATATTATAGCAGAGTTGCTGTTGTTGTTCTTCTTCTTCTTCTTCCTTTTCTTCTTCTTGTTTAGCCCTAGGTTTGACTACGATACAGCAGCCATATGATCATACGTTTCCCAGTTGCAACATTCTTGTCTTATTATTTTTCGAACACAAAATCATTGGTCAGTCCGGGGCTATAATAGAAGACACTTGCCCAAGGTGTCATGCAGTGAGACTGAACCATGAACCATGTGGTTGGGAAGCAAACTTTTTACAACCCAGTCATATCTGCACTAATATATGTAAAATAGCTTTTTCTATTTTTTTTTTTTTTTATTTAAAACAGAGTTTCTCCTGAGCTTTTCAAATGAGAAAAGTCATGTAAACACAAGTCATGAGACAAAGTCTTGGTTTCAGTTTCAATAAAAAAAAAATAATTAAAAAAAAAATTTTTTTTAAATCCATATCCTATCGAACATGACATGTACTGGACACTCGCATTTGTCCTACATAAACCAATGTATGTAAGTTCATATAACATATGTGTGTGTGTGTACATATGTCGTATATACATTTGTGTGTGTGTATATATATATATATATCACGTAAAAGCACCCACTACACTCTCTGAGTGGTTGGCGTTAAGAAGGGCATCCAGCTGTAGAAACTCTGCCAAATCAGATTGGAGCCTGGTGTAGCCATCCGGTTTCACCAGTCCTCAGTCAAATCGTCCAACCCATTCTAGCATGGAAAGCGGACGTTAAACAATGATGATGATGATGATGATGATGAAGGTATCTAGGACTACATTATCTAATGTGTCCTTCCTTAAGGTTGCCGTCGTTCAGACCCGAGTACACATGATCTAACAAACCTATCATCAGAGATGTTCCGGTTGTGACCATCCAATCTTATATTCAAGCATAGTATACCTTGGACTACATTCTCCAGGGTTGCATTAACTGTTGTGTTCTTCTTTCATGCTGGTGTTGTTGTTTAACCCCTGGTCAGCTCTGATCCAGCAGATGCATTCCAGCCATGACCATCCTGCCTTTTATTCAGACACAGTATAGTTGAGAACAAAACCCATGGTTCACAGATGTTTTCCAACTGTGACCATCCTGCCTTTTATTCAGATGGGTATTGGCTCATGACCGTAAGGTCGTGAGTTCAATTCCCAGCAATGCAATATGTCCTTGAGCAAGACACTTTATTTCACGTTGCTCCAGTCCACTCAGCTGGCAAAAATGAGTAGTTCCTGTATTTCAAAGGGGCCAGCCTTGTCACACTCTGTGTTGTGCTGAATCACCCTAAGAACTACATTAAGGGTACATCTGTGTGTGGAGTACTCAGCCACTTTCATGTTAATTTCACAAGCAGGTTAACCATGTACTTCAAAGGAAAGCTTCTTAACCACACAGTTATTCCTAATTTAAGAAAAGAAATTAAATTAACACATTTGCAAAGTAGAATATCAATATGATTTGTACTTGTGTTCCAGCTGTGACCATCCTGTCTTTTATTGTGGCATAGTGTATCTAGGACACAACCACCTAATATACGCTTCCTTATTGCATTCTTCTTGTCATTAGTTTCGTTTAGCCCAAGGTTAGCACTGATCAAGCAGGACTATGATCAAAGGTGTTCAACTGATGACCATCCCATTTTTGGGGGGCGGGGTATCTACGACTACATTATCCAGTGTGCCCATGTTATTTTTACTAAAGTAGGCAGTAATTTGAGGTGATTTAGCTGTTGTTTCTAGCAAAATGAGTGACCACTTAGAGGCTCCCTTGTTGATTCATGTTGTGAAGGATAACACTGTTGTCATTGTTGTTGTTGTTATTGTGGTGATGGTGGTAGCGATGGTAGTAGTGGTGGTGATGCTGGTAGTAGCAGCAGTAGTAATAGTAGTAGTTATGGTGTTGGTGGTAGTGGTGGTAATGGTTGTGTCAGTGTTAGTGGTAGTGGTGGCGGTGGTGGTTTTGATGATGGTGTCGGTTGTAGTTGGGTGGGGTGATGTAGCTGCGGATGTTGTAGTTGTGTCTAATCAATGTGTATTAAAAATACTTTGTACACTGGTATGACTCATTATGATGTATATTTATATACACCCACACATAAACACCTAATATACACGTACATCTATACATGCATATACATACATGCAGACACACACACACACAGACATGCACGTACGTATAAACACATACACATACATACATACATATATACATACATATACATATATATATTTATATATATATATATGTACACATATATATATACATACATACATACATATATATATATATATGTATATATATACATATATATATATATATATATATATATATATATATATATATATACATATATATATACACATATATACACATATATATATACATACTCCATATACTTATATATATGCAGGACATACACATGCATCAATTACAGAAAAAATATATACACAGGCATATATACATATATTATAGATATACATACATACATATATATATATGGAAAGTGGATGTTAAACGATGATAATGATGATATATATGCACACATACATATACATATAGGTACATACACAAATACATACATACACAGACATATACACGCACATACCTACACACAAATACACACACACACGTGCATGCACACACACACACACACACAAACACACACCTCCTGTCTCTCATGCAAATTTTATTGGAACAAGGCGACACAGCTTAATTGAAGAATAGTGTCGTTTCCATGGCAATGTCTCAGAATGAAAGGCAATTAATGATTTAATTATGATTGAAGTAATACGAATATTAATAATAATAATAATAATAATAATAATAATAATGATAATAATAATAATATTATAATCATAATAATATTATAATCATAATCATGATGATAATTATAATAATAATAGCAATAATAGTAATAATAATAATAATTCTTTCTACTATAGGCTCTAGGCCTGAAATTTTATAGGAGCGAGATTGTGAATTATGTCAATCTCTGTACTCAACTGGTAGTTTATTTTAGCGACACTGAAAGGATTAAAGGCAAAGTCGACTCCAACAGAATTTGAACTCAAAACGTAAAAAGATGAAGGAAATGCTTTTAAACATTTTGCCCGGCATGCAGACAATTCTAGTAGCTTGCCATTTTTGATAAAAGATGCAGTATCTGGAACTAGCTCTCATGTCTATTCCCTCATGCAATACCAGGCAATGGCTCTTATGGTTTCTAGTCTTAACTGATTGGAAGTGTTATCATGTACATTGTTTTGTCTTGGTATAAAAAGATGGGCTACAGCAAATATTCTGCTCAATACCACAGATTTGCTAATGCCCTGATGCAGTACCAGGCAGTGGCTCTCATGGCTTCTCATCTTAACTGATTGGAAGTGTTATCATGTACATTGTTCTGTCTTGGTATGAAAGATGGGCTACAGTAAATATTCTATTCAATACCACAGCTTTGCTTGTCAGTTGTTTGACCTTAACCAGTTGAGTATGTCCCTTGGGGGCTGATGATATGTGCATCTCTGGTTACGAGCAGAAGTACTTGTAGGAGTGTCATAGCCATGTGTTGAGAGGAATTCTTTGGGGTTTGAATGATTCAACATGGGTGTTTCGTTCATCATCCTTAAACAACCCTTATTCAGGGACCTTTTGAGCAGGATGGGCTACTCAACCTGCAGAAAATTCTAACTGGGCCCCAGCTGCAAGGTCGTGCACTGTTTACCTTGATACGAGATCACCATGTCACACACATGCGGTTGTGATGCATGTGCCTGCATCATCAAGAAGCGAACTTCGTATCCATGCAGCCATATCTGTACCTAACCAGCCTGAAAAACAGCTCCTAACTAAGATAATGCAGTATCAACAAAAAAAAAAAAACATCTATCCCAACCCTAACCCCAACCCTAACCCTAACCCTAACCCTAACCCTAACCCTAACCCTAACCCTAACCCCAACCCTAACCCCAACCCTAACCCTAACCCTAACCCTAACCCTAACCCCAACCCTAACCCTAACCCTAACCCTAACCCTAACCCTAACCCCAACCCTAACCCTAACCCTAACCCTAACCCTAACCCTAACCCACTAACAGGAAAACATTCCAGATATTCATCTGGTTTTACCCCTCCTCTTCATTAAATGTCAAATCTAACTGGCTAAATATCTCTTACATCTAATTAATAAACATTTCCTGATCAACCACCGTCACAGGAAACAACTTAATAGAAATAATTGAAATTAAGCTGTAGTTGCACAACAAACAGGAAAAAAGCATAATCGCATTGAAATCTAGCGAAAACTCACAGGAGCAAATTGCTTGTGCAGAAACAAAGATTAACGATCTCTTGATTAGTCCCACAATGATGAGGTAATTATTTAGATAATGAAATCTAGATGCTGGGAGTAAACGATATGTCAGGATGATGGAATGTAAGTTAAAATACAACTGCTTTAATTACATTTCTTCCTTCTGAAGTATGAAGAACAGGAGTTTGTGTATGTATGTATATATGTATGTATGTATGTGCTTCTGTGTTTGTCCCCCCCCGCCCAACACTGCTTGACAACCAATTCTGATGTGTTTACGTCCCCGTAACCTATCAGTTCGGCCAAAGAGACTGACAGAATAAGCACTAGGCTTACAAAGAATAAGTCCTGGGATCGATTTGCTCGACTAAAGGCGGTGCTCCAGCATGGCCACAGTCGAATGACTGAAACAAATGAAAGAATATATATACATATATATATATATATCATCATCATCATCATCATCGTTTAACGTCCGCTTTCCATGCTAGCATGGGTTGGACGATTTGACTGAGGACTGGTGAAACCGGATGGCAACACCAGGCTCCAATCTAATTTGGCAGAGTATATATATATATATATATATGTATTTATCGTAGCACTCCATCGGTTGCAACGATGAAATTAATGTGCAAGTGGCTGAGCACTCCACAGACACGTGTGCCCTTAACATAGTTCTCAGTGTGTGCCCTTAACATAGATTCAGTGTGACACAGAGTGTGACCCTTTGAAATACAGGTATTACAGAAGCAGGAAGAAAGTTGTGGTGAAAGAGTACAGCAGAGTTTGCCACCACCAGCCCCTGCTGGAGCCTCATGGAGCTTGAGGTGTTTTTGCTCAACAAACACTCACAACACCCAGTCTGGGAATCGAAACCGTGATCCTACAACCATGAGTCTGCTGCCCTAATCACTGGGCCACTGACCTTCTACATATGTATATCATCATCATCATCATCGTTTAACGTCCGCTTTCCATGCTAGCATGGGTTGGACGATTTGACTGAGGACTGGTGAAACCGGATGGCAACACCAGGCTCCAATCTAATTTGGCAGAGTATATATATATATATATATATGTATTTATCGTAGCACTCCATCGGTTGCAACAATGAAATTAATGTGCAAGTGGCTGAGCACTCCACAGACACGTGTGCCCTTAACATAGATTCAGTGTGACACAGAGTGTGACCCTTTGAAATACAGGTATTACAGAAGCAGGAAGAAAGTTGTGGTGAAAGAGTACAGCAGAGTTTGCCACCACCAGCCCCTGCTGGAGCCTCATGGAGCTTCAGGTGTTTTTGCTCAACAAACACTCACAACACCCAGTCTGGGAATCGAAACCGTGATCCTACAACCATGAGTATGCTGCCCTAATCACTGGGCCACTGACCTTCTACATATGTATATCATCATCATCATCATCGTTTAACGTCCGCTTTCCATGCTAGCATGGGTTGGACGATTTGACTGAGGACTGGTGAACCAGATGGCTACACGAGACTCCAATCTGATTTGGCAGAGTTTCTACAGCTGGATGCCCTTCCTAACGCCAACCACTCCGAGAGTGTAGTGGGTGCTTTTCATCACGAAAATGCTCCAGCCCACACCTCAGTGGCTGCCATGCCGACAATTCGTGATTGTGGATATGAACTTCTTCCCCGTCTGCCTTAATTCACCAGATTTATCTCCCATTGACTGTCATCTATACCCAAAAATGAAAAAAGCCCTGGCCTGTTGCCATTTTGCCAGTGACAATGAAATCATAGATGCTGTAGGAAGTTTCTTGGAGTCTCAAACAAAAGAGTTCCTCTACTCTAGGATAATGGCGCTTCAG
>NC_142957.1:14910578-14918078 GCF_046866305.1 Octopus bimaculoides | reverse complement strand
ATAATAATAATAATAATAAATAATAATAATAATAATAATAATAATAATAATGGTTTTAAATTTGGCCATAAGGGCAGCAATTTTTTTTTTGGGGGGGGGGGACAATTTTGGCCTCATGTGCATAGCTGGTACAAACTCCAGTGCATAACTGGTACTTATTTTATTGACCTCGAAAGGATGAAAGGCAAAGCCGACCTCGGCAGAATTTGAACTCAGAACATAGCAGCAGACGAAATACCACTAAGCATTTTGGCCGGCGTGCTGACGATTCTGCCAGCATGCTGCCTTGATGATGATGATGATGATGGTGATGGTGGTGGTGGTGGTGGTGGTGGTGGTGGTGGTGGCGAAGAATGATGATAAATAATGATAATGATGTCGATTATGATGATGATGATAATCATTTGAATTAAGTACCTTTATGTATTTTTGTATTTATATTTCCGTCAACCCAAACGTGACCAACTGGAAGAAGAAACGGTGAAATGGTGAAATCTGACTTCTGGTGGATTTGAACTCGGCTCCATACAGACCACGTGCAACTAAATACTGCGTAACTATTAATTGCCATTCCCTCTACCAATTCGACCAAATATACTATGCGCACACATACACATATACACACACAGTTACGCTGACACACACACACACACACAAATTCACACAGTCTTTCTCTCTCTCTCTCTCACACACACACAGTTACACTGACATACACACACACACAGATTCAGTCTTTCTCTCTTTCTCCCACACACACACACAGTTACACTGATACACACACACACAGATTCATACAGTATTTCTCTCTCTCTCTCTCTCTCTCTCTCTCTCTCACACACACAGTTACACTAACATACACACTCATTCACACACACAGTCACACATTCACATACACTCACACACATACATAGTCTCACATACACACACACACACACATACACTGCCACACACAAACATACTCAGTTTCACAGTCACACATACACATTCACAGATTCAGTGACATACACAGAGAAACGCACACACACACACACTCACACACACCCACACACATTACAAGAGGCCAAACGCTCTACCATCACAAGCAATCCTCTACTACATGGAGATAGTAGACAGATCATTGCGAGTCAGTTACTGTATCAATAGATCAATATCATATATTTCTTTCACCTTTCGAACGTAAGCTGATCAATATTTTAACTGCAACTTAAAGTATTAACGTAGGAGGAAGGGGAGGCAAAAGAGAGGGAGGAGGAACAGGGCAAAAGTGAAAATGAAAGTGAAAGTAGAAGAAATGCGTGTCTGTATTTGTGTAAGTGTGTGTGGGGGCGTCTGAGTGTGTATTGGTGTATATCTATATGTATATATGTGTGGGCGTGCATGTTAGTGTGTATTGATGTATGCACACATGTCCGCATATCTTTGTGTGTATGAGTGTGTGTGCATGTAACAGTGTGTGTATGTATGTTGGTGTATGTATGCATGTGTGTATCTCTTAGGAAGGGCATCCAGCCATAGAAACCAAGCAAAATCAACCTGGTGCAACCCTCCACCAGCTCTGGTCAAACCATCCAACCCATGCCAGCATAGACAACAGAATGATAATGATGATGATGATATATATATATATATATTATACACACACATATATACACACCTATATACACACCTATATACACACCTATATATATATATATATATATATATATATATATATATATATATATATAAATACACACACACATATATATATACACACACACATATATATATATACACACACACACACACACGAGAGAGAGAGAGAGAGAGAGAGAGAGTGGGGGGAGAGAAGCTAGTTTTCCTTAACAGTTCTAACAGAAGCCACAAATGATTGGCTGTTCTAAAAGACACAGTTTCATTTTTCAGCTCATTAAACACCGTTGATCATACATGTAAGTTGGTATAATGGTAGAACACTTATCACGAAAGCATAGAGGTATGGGTTCAAGTCCCATGCATACAAAAACCCCACATTTTCCTGTTGAGGGCTCATATGCCCCAATATTACACTATTTTCTTTAGTAAATACACCTGGATCACTTAAAAGCTTTAAGCTTATAAAATATTATTTTCAGCATTGAGAGAATTGTTACTCATCACAGCTTCTCAAGTCATCACAGAAAATGCATTCGTTAGTTTATATATGTATATATATATTCTTTTATTCTTTTACTTGGTTCAGTCATTTGACTGCAGCCATGCTGGAGCACCACCGTAAAGGGGTTTTTTTAGTCAAAGAAATCAACCCCCAGGATTTATTCTTTGTAAGCCTAGTACTTATTCTATCAGCCTCTTTTGCAGAACTGCTAAATTGCAGGGACGTAAACACACCAACATCGGTTGTCAAGCGATGGTGGAGTGACAAACACAGACACAAAGACACACATACACAATATAAATATATATATATATATATATATATATATATATATATATATATATATATATATATATATATATATGTATGTGTGTGTGTGTGTGTGTGTGTATCAGTTTGCATGTATGTGTGTGTTTGTGTATATGTATTTATGTATGCATGTACGTTCTCACACATTTATAGGTATGTGTTGTCCAACCCACTATCCGGCAGTGTCCAATTCTCTAACGGTTTTTTTCAAATGGATCAAGTCATAACCTTATCCATCTATTGTTTTCATAATCGGTCATAATGTCTTACGTTTAAGATGATTCCCATGCTTTCCCTGATGAGAAGGTTACAATTTTAATATCAAAGATCCCCTTGGGTCACACAGGTTGTAATCCTTTGAAACATATGTAGGAATAAAGTATGCAATTATAACATGCATTTTCTCCAATCCTTAAATTCTTAAATATACTCAAATACCCACAATTTCAAGGAGTTCCTGCCTTAAAAACAGGAACTACACCACAGTTATTTTGTGTTCTTTGCTACATTGGTTTCTATTAACCCATTTACTCTATCAGAAGAATTTTTATTCATTAAGATAGAAGAAATACACATAATTATATATATATATATATATATATATATATATATATATATATATATATATATATATATATATATATATATATATATATATATATGTATGTATGTATCTGACATGCTTCTTTCAGTTTCCGTCTACCAAATCCACTCACAAGGCTCTGGTCAGCCCGAGGCTATAGTAGAAGACACTTGCCCAAGTTGTCGCACAGTGGGACCGAACCCGGAGCCTTGTGATTGGGAAGCAAGCTTCTCACCACACTGCTACTACTTGCATTCATAAATATATAATTATTGAATTACAAATATGTTAACAGCATTCCATTTTATTGTTGTAATATTCTAAAGGATATTTATATGGATTTTTTTTCAGACTACATAACATTTTATGATATTTATAAATATTAATGTCACTGTATATACAATATGTTAGTAACAAGAAGCACCAGCTGTGAAACATATTTTACCACTCTTTAAAGTTTCCTCGACATGTGTGCGTACGTGTGCGTGGGTGTGTGTGTGTGTCAGGGCTGTCATTAAGCTCCTGCAACCCCTGAGATCACAGTGGGCCCCTGCAGTAGATGGGCCCCATGTTAAGATCAAAGTACATATTCTTTTCTATTCTAGGCACAAGGCTCAAAATTTTGGAGTAGGGGGGGGGCAGTTGATTAGATTGACCCCAGTATGAAACTGGTACTTAATTTATTGACTCTGGAAGGACGAAAGGCAAAGTCGACCTCGGCGGAATTTGAACTCAGAACATTAAGACAGACGAAATACCACTAAGCATTTCGTCTGGCATGCTAACATTTCTACCTGCTCACCGCCTTAGACTCTCCTCTTTGGTTGGGTGCTAAGCATTCTAGTTTTCATTGGATATGATTGTAAAGAAATAATTTTAAATTTTTTGTGATGATTCCACCGAAGACAGGCTCAGTGGCAAGTATATTCTTTAAGGACAAAAACAGGGCAACTCTTTGATAAACCAGAGGAGCAATCAGACATTAAGGGAACCACTGACCAAGTTTAGACACTTTTCCTACTTCGCAAAGGAGTTTTATGATTAAAGCGAGACAAATTGAACAGTTTTTGCAAATTCTTATGCAGTGTTTGCTTTGGATTTTCGTCAGCTATGGTTTCCAGAAGTTGAATTTTAGCAGAACTTGGTTTCCTAGACAGAGTGGAACCTGTGAGAGAAAAATTTCCCAAGTGAAGCTAGCCAAACCATCGTTGGAATGGTGTGACAGTTAAAGCTTCATCTCCATACACAGAGCGAATATTTCTTGCCATTTCCGTTACTGAAGAGCCTCTTTGAATTCATGCAACAAAGGAGTGGCTAATCTAAACCCATTTTAAAAGGGTCAAATCAAAAGAAATTTACTTTCTCAAATGGGGTCCATACAAGGTTTTGCTGTTAAAATTTATGCTCAATAAATCAGTTATACACAAAATATTTTGACAATTTTTTTATACAATTGCTAATAATATTTAATCATAAAAATATAACAGGATTATCTATACATATATATATATATAAAATTGAGAATGTATGTCTGTGTGTGTGTGTGTGTGTCTGTGAATCCCTAAAACTCCAGAACTACACAACCAATTTCATTCAAATTTTACACATGCCTTACTTAGGGTCCCGGTTGTGTCTTAGTCAAAAAAAAAAGTTTAACTTCTTGCATACTTCCAGCCCACAGCAACATTATATCTCCTCCACAATTTAAGTATTACGTGTCAAAAGTGAAACAAAAACACTCATGTCATTCGAACCGGAATCTCAAAAACATTGTCCTCTTACACATCTCATTCTCATTTAAGTACCACGACAGGCAAATAAAAATTACTTGTATAGTATAATATAACAGGATAACATAATACTAGTTTTGTTGTTTATTGTTATATTTGGTACTGTGGTATATTGTTACACACACACACAGTGCCGGTGACATGTAAAAAGCACCATTTAAGCATGGCCGATGCCAGTACTGCCTGATTAGCCCTCATGCCAGTAACATGTAAAAAGCACCCAATCTAGTCATGGAATGTGAAGGTGGATGTAGCATTGGGAAGGGCATCCAGCTGTAGAAACTTTGCCAAATCAAATTGGAGCCTGATGCAGCCATCTGGCTTGCCAGTCCTCAGTCAAATCGTCCAACCCATGCCAGCATGGAAAGGAGACGTTAGACGACGATGATGAAGATGATAACACACACACATCATACATCAGTGATGATATAACAGAAATACTGGTGTAAATTAATCTAAAAAACAAGGAATAGACATTAGAAGGGAAAAATTAATGTGTATTTTAGCCTAGGGATTGAAAAAAAGGACACCGAATGGCCCTTTGCATAATGTGACTGGACATTCTCTGCAGCCTTAGTTATACTCGGATTCTGTGGAGCCATTCGGTGCATGCCATCATGGAAGAACCATATTTGAAAATGATGGTATATGATGATGATGATAAATGTGTGTCTGCCTCTGTATGTGTGTATGTATGTCACTGTGTCCATGTGTGTGTGTCTGTGCCTGTGAATGTGTGGGTGTATGCTTGTGTGTGTATGCATGTGTTTGTGTGTGTGTGTGTGTGTGTGTGTGCACAAGTGTGTATGCATGTGTGTGTGTGAATGTGTGTATGCATGTATATACGTGTATGCATGCATGTGTGTGTGTGAATGTGTGCATGCATATATATATATATGTGTGTTTGTGTCTGTGTGTGTGCATGCATGTGTGTATGTGCATTCAGAGAAAGAGAGAAAGAAAGAGAAGGAGAGAGAGAGAGAGAAAGGAAGAAGAAGAAAGCTCACGACATGTCAAGCTGGCTTAAAGCTTTAGATACTTATGTCAAGTACTCAAAACAATCCTCGCATGTCTCTCTGCCGGAGAATTATCTCAGAATTCCTCTCCCTTTCTTACAGTTCTTTGTTGCACTTAATACACTGACTTAATATTTCTCATTGTAGCTACACAACATTTAACAATATCACTCGTACTTGTCAATGTATATCTAGTTATCTATCTATCTATTCATCTATCTGTCTCTCTCTCTCTGTCTATCTATCTATCTATCAGTCTCTTTATCTATCTATCTACCTATCTATCTATCGATTTATCTATCTGTCTCTCTCTCTCTCTCTATCTATTTATCTATCTATTTATCTATCTGTCTGTCTCTCTCTCTCTCTCTCTCTCTATCTATCTATTTATCTATCTATTTGCCTGTCTGTCTGTTTGTGTCTCTATCTATCTATATAGCTATTTATTTACACACACACACACACACACACACACACACACATATATATATATATATACACTCACACACATTCTTTATGCTCTCTTCTCCTTATCTTCCTTTCATTGTATGTGTATGTCAATGCATTTATGTATGAGTGTGGGTCTCTGTCTGTCTGTCTGTCTCTCTCTCTCTCTCTCTATGTGTCTGGGTATATATATACCTATATATATATATATATATATATATATATATATATATATATATATACAAAGAGAGAGAGAGCGGGTGCGATGGATAAACTGTCGCCATTTTATAGTTTCAATTTCGTACATTGTTTGTTTTTGACTTTGTCAACTACACAGCATAGTAGGGTCAGTTGGGTACCATCTGTGAGACAAACAACACCATAACACATTTCACTCTGTCAGAAATTTGGAAACATGCTGCACTGCTTGGCATTCATGCCGGAAGCTCCAATACAAACATTTCGGAATGTTTGGGTGTCAACCTGAGGACGGTGCAATCTGAGGACATGTACCGAGAGTGATAAAAAAAAAATATCTAGTCAATGTCATGGTGTTTGGAGTGATCGCTAGTAATGACAACGATATGCCTCCATTCATCTTCCTACACAGCCTCACACTCAACATGGAGGCCTACATCAAGTGCCTGGAGGAAGTGGTACTGCCCTGGGTCAAGAAGGTGGCTGCTGGAAGACCCTATGTCTGGTAACAGGACTCTGCACCATGCCACACAAGCAGAGAACCCAGTCATGACTGTCAGACAATTTCTACGACCACATCACCCCCTAACATCTGGCCACCTGACTCCCCAGACTGCAAACCCCTTGATTATTATGTGTGGGGCGCAGTTGAGTGAGAGACCAACAAATGTCTTTGTAACACCAAAGATAAACTGAAGGCAAGGATTATGGCAGAATTCACCAATTTAAACAAGGAGACTATCCAGAAGAGTTGCAGGAGATTCCGAAGTCATCTGGAGGCCGTGGTTGAAGCCAATGGCGATTTTATTGAATAAATTTACTCTTTAGTATTTCAAGATATTTTTATGCAATTTTGCTAAATATATGTCAAAATGAGATGTCAGTGTTATTTTTCATTTGTGCGTAATTTAGACGACAGTTTATTCACCACACCCTGTACACATATATATAACTTAGATATGTTTTCAACCAACGAATGGCCCAGGCCATGTCTAACTTAACAGCACCACCATATATATA
>NC_142957.1:14903078-14905578 GCF_046866305.1 Octopus bimaculoides | reverse complement strand
TGTTGTTGCTGTTGTGCCGGCTGAGATGCCGGTGGTTGCTGATAGTTGTTTTGATAGTGTTTATCGTTCGTCCTGTAATCGAACGAGCCATCACCGAGTTTACGTTTCTCGTTCTTTGCGTCAAAACTCATTCTCCCTCTCTCTCTCTCTCTCTCTCTCTCTCTCTCTCTCCCACTCTCTCTCTCACCCTCTCTTTCTTTCTTTTTCTTTCTCTTACTCACTCACTCACTCCGTTGTTGTTCTTGTTATTGTTGTTTTTATTCTTGATTTTGTTAATGTTGTTGTTTTAAATGCAGACGCTGTCGTTGATGTTATTATTGTTGTTGTTGTTGTTGTTGTTGTTATTGTTGCTGCTGCTGCTGCTGTTTCCTTTCAGCCGTTTGTTGTTATGTCTTTTTTTTCTCTTTTATTTGTCTTCTTTTGTTAATCTATCACCTGGTGGCAGGGGTCGTGGTGGTGGTGGTGGTGGTGGTGGTGAGAGAAAAACGAGAAAAAAAGAAGAAAAAAAGACATAAATTAATGTTATGATTTACAACAGTGGACACCAGCATATTACTGGTAGAGGTTATTCAGCAAATCCTTATCATCATCACCATCATCATCATCATCATCATCTTTTAACGTCCCCTTTCCATGCTGGCATGGGTTGGACGGTTTGACAGGTGCTGGCTAGGCAGGAACCTGCACCATACTTCAGTGTCTCTTTTGGGATGGCTTTTATGGCTGGATGCCCTTTCTAACACCAACCACCCAGCAGAGTGGAACTGAGTGCTTTTCACGAGGCACCAGCACAGGTGAGGTCAGTTCTGGCATGGTCTTCATAGCTGGATTCCCTTCCAAATGCCAACCACTTTACAGTGTGGACTGGATACTTTTTAAGTGGCACCTGCACCAGCAGGGTCACTGAGTAACTTGCAGGACATTCAAGCATGATCGTTGCCAGCATCGCCTTACCGGCACATGTGCCAGTGGCACGTGAAAAACCAACATTCGAGCATGGACGTTGCCAGTGCCGCCGGACTGGCCCTCGTGCCAGTGACACGTAAAAGCACCCACTACACTCTCGGAGTGGTTGGCGTTAGGAAGGGCATCCAGCTGTAGAAACTCTGCCAAATCAGATTGGAGCTTGGTGTAGCCATCTGGTTTCACCAGTCCTCAGTCAAATTGTCCAACCCATGCTAGCATGGAAAGCGGACGTTAAACTACGATGATGATGACGATGATGATACACACACGGGTAAATGTCAAACAATGAGAATGACTCCTCAACACCACAATGAAGGGTAAAATTTCTTTATTTGTGTATTAAGGCTCCCATTGGTTTTGTATTAAGATATTTTTCTTAATATGAAACCAACGGTAGCCTTCCTATACATAGCAGGAGTGGCCGTGTGGTAAGTAGCTTGCTTACCAACCACATGGTTCCGGGTTCAGTCCCACTGCATGGCACCTTGGGCAAGTGTCTTCTACTATAGCCTCGGGCCGACCAAAGCCTTGTGAGTAAATATGGAAGATGGAAACTGAAAGAAGCCCGTCGTATATATTTGTGTGTCTGTGTTTGTCCCCTCCCCCCCTCTCTCTCCGCAACATTGCTTGGCAACCAATGCTGATGTGTTTACGTCTCCATAACTTAGCGGTTCGCCAAAAGAGCCCAATAGAATAAGTACTAGGCTTACAAAGAATAAGTCCTGGGGTCGATTTGCTCGACTAAAAAGGCGGTGCTCCAGCATGGCCGCAGTCAAATGACTGAAACAAGTAAAAGAATTTAAGAATACATATATATATATATATATATATATATATATATATATACATACATACATATACATGCGCACAAACGCACACACACATATTTGATCACATTTTTCTGGTGAATAACGAAAAACTGATGTCAGGTTCTTGTCATTTCACGCCCACCCCATTGAATTCTGTTGGTGTTTGATCTGTATTAACAAGCACTTTTTCATTCAAGTTATATGTATTTGTGTGTGTGTGTGTGTGTGTGTGTATACATATATACGTACATACATACATATATATATATATATATAATACAAAGAATATATATACATGTATACACACATATATGTACATACTTACATCTACATGTGTATATAGATGCATATCAGGGTACAGGACGTTAGAACAATGAACTACAGACAACAGAACGAACACATAGGAACGGAAAGCCACTTGGAATATCCCTTCATCAGCTGTCTCTATTCTAACTAGATGTTTCGAAGATATATATATATATATATATATATATATATATATATATATATATATATATATATATATATATATATACATATACATATATATGCTTCAAAAGGAGAAAAAGAAGAAAAAGAATGAATTTTTTTGTGATTATTTTCAAATTTTTCACTTCAATGATTAAGTATTTAGAAACTATTGTGTTTCAGCTCTATAGGTTTTATATGTGTGTGTATATATATATATATATATATATATATATAAAAATAAGCAACACGGATTT
>NC_142957.1:14895578-14898078 GCF_046866305.1 Octopus bimaculoides | reverse complement strand
ATATATATATATATATATATATATATGTATGTATGTATGTATGTATATATATATATACATACATATAGCTATGTAAGTTCAAAGACATTCATTTATATATTTTACACATATATGTTGACACATACACATATGATGATACATATATAAATAATACACACACACACACATATATATACATATATATATATATATATATATATATATATATATATATATATATATATATATATATATATGTATATTCATATATATATATATATATATATATATATATATATATATATATATGTATATTCATATATATATATATATATATATATATATATATATATATATATATATATATATATATATATTTATATATTTATATACATGCATACATATGTTTAAATATACCTTCATACTTATGTACATACATATATACTTTGATACATACGTACATATATTCATACACATGTACGTACATACATGCGTACATTCATACATATGTATATATATATGTATGTATACACACATACGTATATACATACATACATTCATATGTATATATATGTATATATATAAGGCACATACATACACACATACATTCATACATACATGCATACATACACACATATATATACATATACATGCATACATACACACATACATGCATACACACATACATACATGCATACATACACACATACATACACACATACATATGTATATACATATATATATATACACATCCATCCATACATCCATCCATCTATCCATACATCCATCCATACATGCACAGTAAAACATGCATGGCATTTAAGGGTATACAGTTGCGTGAATACATGAATGTTTTAGCATGAATATATATTTATACACACCTTTCCTATATACATATATATATATATATACCCTGCGTTGTATACACATACATATATACACATACGTATATATATGTATGTATATATCTATATATATATATATATAAATCTATATATACAATATATATATCCAGAATAGGTTTTCTCTCAGTCTGTTAAACTCCTTAAGCATGTATGTATATATATATATACATGTGTGTGTGTGTGTGAGTGTATATATACATACGCCTCGCCTGCTATATTTCGAACGATCTATGCACACACCTCGTTCACAACACAATATTTTTGCCACCTCCACCACCGCCACTACTACTACTACTACTACTACTACTACTGCTACTACTACTACCACTGCTAGCACCACCACCACTCCGACTGCTACTGCTACCGCCACTGCCACTGCTACTACTACTACTACTGTTGCTATTAATTACAACATCGCAGAGCACTCGCTGCCATCATCACCACCACCACCACCATTACTGCTACTACTACTAATAATAATAATGAAGATTATAATAATAATGTTAATAGTGTCTGTGTCTTTTCTATCTCTGGCACAGTTGATGCGGTTTAGTTAGCCTGTTGTTTTTGTTGCCGCTGTTGCTGCTGCTTACGACGACGACGACGATGATGACGATGATGACGATGGTGGTGGTGGTGGTGGTGGTGGTGATGACGATGATGGTGGTGGTGGTGGTGGTGGTGGTGGTGACGATGATGGTGGTGATGATGATGGTGGTGGTGGTGATGATAGTGGTGGTGGTGGTGGTGGTGGTGGTGATGATGGTGGTGGTGGTGGTGGTGATGACGATGATGGTGGTGGTGATGATGACGACGATGATGGTGGTGGTGGTGGTGGTGATGATGATGATGACGGTGTTAGTGGTGATGACGGCGACGATTTTGATGATGACGGTGGTGGTGGTGGTGGTGGTGATGATGATGATGACGGTGGCGACAATGACGATGATGATGATGACGATAATGGTAGTGGTGGTGATGATGATGACGACGACGACGATGATGATGATGACGGTGGCGACGATGACGATGATGATAATGGTGGTGGTGGTGGTGGTGGTGGTGGTGGTGGTGGTGGCGACGATGTTACTTTTGCTTTTGAAGACTTCTGTTGTTGTTGTTGTTGGTGTTGCTGCTGACGATGACGACGACGACGGTGACGACGTTACAATTGCTGCTGTTGTTGTTGTCGTTTAGCCCGGGGTCGGTCCTGACCTCATCTAACTTAAGACTTATTCGTACCTCGAGAGGTATTCCGCCCGTGACCATCCCACCTTTATTTATTTTCGTTCTTTTCAGGGATGTATCTGTGACATTCATCTTATTGGATGTCGATGGTGGCGACGGTGGCGGGGATACTTCGGTAGATTTGGCTGCTGTTTCTAGCAGTTTGCGTCATCTCGTAGGCTTTGCTGTTGTTGTTGTTGTTTAATTCCGCTCCACCCCCCCCCCCCCCCCCACCACTCCCACTCCCCCCCCCCCCCCACCACCACTCCCCCACCCCCAATTTCGGGTCAATCCTAAACTGGTTGATCCATCCACAATCGGAGGAGTTTCAGCCGTGACCATCCCGTCGGTTTGTATAACTAGGAACTACACTGTGTGTTTGGATGTAT
>NC_142957.1:14888078-14893078 GCF_046866305.1 Octopus bimaculoides | reverse complement strand
TTTTTCTTTTTAGCCAAATAAATTGACCCCGGTAACTGTTTTGTTTTTAAAGCCTAGTACTTACTTATTCTATCGGTCACTTTTGCCGAACCGCTAAGTTACGGGGACGTAAGCACACCAACACCGGTTGTCAAGCGGTGGGGGCGGACTACATACATTACACACATACATACATAATATATATATATATATATATATATATATATATATATATATATATATATATATATCATTATCATCATCGTTTAACGTCCGCTTTCCATGCTAGCATGGGTTGGACGGTTTGACTGAGGACTGGCGAACCGGATGGCTACACCAGGCTCCAATCTGATCTGGCAGAGTTTCTACAGCTGGATGCCCTTCCTAATGGTAACCACTCTGAGAGTGTAGTGGGTGCTTTGACATGCCACCGGCACAAGGGCCAGTCAAGCGGTACTGGCAACGACCACGCTCAAAATGGTGTTTTTTACGTGCCACCTGCACAGGAGTCAGTCCAGCGGCACTGGCAATGACCTCGCTCAAATGTTTTTTCACATGCCACTACCATGGCCTAGTGTGTAGGAAAAACTAGTCAATGGACTATATATAGGTGCAGGAGTGACTGTGTGGTAAGAAGCTTGCCTCCCAGCCACATAGTTCCAGGTTCAGTCCCACTGTGTGGCACCTTGGGCAAGTGTCTTCTACTATAGCCTCGGGCCGACCAAAGCCTTGTGAGTGGATTTGGTAGATGGAAACTGAAAGAAGCCCATCATGTGTGGGTGTGTCTGTTTGAACATATATCTGCACCATCGCTTGACAACCGATGTTGGTGCATTTATGTCCCCGTAACTTAGCGACTAGTAATCAACTAGTTCCCGCCCCCAAATTTCGGGCCTTATACCTATAATAGAAAGGATTATTATTATCATGAAGGTGGTGAAATTTCAAGTTTCGTATTGTAGACATCTGACGTGTGTCAGCATGTATATATTTTTTTCTTGACATAATCTACACACATTGAAAAGTGTTTATAGAAAATTCCATTAAAATTTACTTATTTTTCTGAAAGTTATGAGTAAACAAACTCGAGTCGTGTGAACATTCCAAAACTCCTCTCCCCGACCACACAAAAATATTTATCACCACATATTCCGATACAATCGCTATCTACAACCATGTGAAGTGTATTTGTAGAAAATTTCTTTAAAAAATATCCATTTTTCTGAAAGTTATGAGGCAACAAAGTCGGAGACGAGCAGGACTTCATGCGAGGTGTGCCAAAAAGCCTGGCATAAATTCACTGAAACACTCTCTGAAAATTACAGATAACAAGTAACCTCGCTTGCATTATACCAGAATGAGTCCGGAAAATTCTTCGTAAACATTTTTGCCTAGGGAAAACTTACCTTTGGAGATTTCGCCATGAAGGAGGTTTACATATGGGCTGAGTGCTGAAAAGTTACCTGGCTTTGGGTAAAAGAAAATACAGGAGAATCAGTTAATTATGATTTTATTCAACATGTTCCCCTCTCAGATTCACACACTTATTGCAGGGGTCCTTCAGTTTTTCTAAGCCCTGCAAAAGAACTTGGAAGCTTGGGTCTCCAACCAGGCTTTTCAGCACCTCTTCGTATATATATCATCATCATCATCATCATCGTTTAATGTCCGCTTTCCATGCTAGCATGGGTTGGACGACTTGACTGAGGACTGGTGAAACCGGATGGCAACACCAGGCTCCAATCGAAATTTGGCAGAGTTTCTACAGCTGGATGCCCTTCCTAACGCCAGAGTACATATATATATGAGGGGTTGCTAAAAAGCTCTTAGCTTTGGATAAAAGAAAATACAGGAGGACATTTTGGTGGGAGGGCGCCAGAAAATAATTCAGATATATTCTACTGTGTCTGCTTCTTCATAGTCACTTCCACCGTTTCTGTATCGTTAAATCATTGCCTTCGAAGACTGTCCTTCATTTTGGCTGGACGGGTGGAAATCGGAGGCCACCAAATCGAAGCTACATGGGGGGCAGGAAGCCATTGATCAGCCGAATACTTGATCTTTTGCCAAATATGTATCTGCTTATGGTGAATGTCATGGTGAATGTAGATCGTTTTTAGATTCTTGTTCGATCTCTTCCTTCTAATGGCTTCTCTGAGCTATTTCAGTGTCTCAATGCATCACTCGCTGCTCACAGAACAGCCATGTTTCAGAAAATCAATGAGAATGACGCCTTTGTTATCCCCCCCCACCCCCCACCCGCCCCCAAAGAAGTCACCCTGACCTTCTGTAATGCTCGCTGGCTCTTGAACTCCGTAGACCTCGGTGAAGAATTGTGATGCCATTCCACAAATCAGGCATGGGTGACCTTCTTTGAGAAGCGGGCTGCATGAAACATGACTCATCATCAGGCGGGCTGCATGCATTAACTTCCACTCAAACCCACATGTGACAAGAAAATTGCAGTAAAGCTGCATGATACTGGTGTGAGACATAGCTTGCAGACCATCATACAATTTGTTTGACATCACCTTTTTGTTCTTCTTCCGTTTTACGAATTCACTGTGTCCATGCTCATTCAGTGTTCATACTTCTCTTTCCAGTTCCTACTCGAAACTGTTTACAGATCACAACCATCTCATGAACATGCGGTCGTGAGGAGTACCCCGATGGTTGTAAAAGAAAAGAAGAAAAAAATACAAAGAAGGTAAGTCAGGTTGTTTCGATTCGTTTCTTCAGAATTCCTACACGTTGTTTTCCTCGATCATGAAAAAGAAAAAAAAAATGAAGATTACGATTGAAAAATTGGTGTAAAAAAAATCAGAAAGACTTCACTTTTATTTACTCGTAGATTTTATTATTCTGATATGTAAATTAGCGCCAAAAGGGGAGAGTGAATGTATGAGTGGACAAGTGAGAACAAAATGAGACAAAGTTTCATTAAACATTATTTTTCTTCATGGAATTAAGTGGACTACTCAGAAAGTATTGCAGGCTGCAGATTGCCCATAATTGGCATAGGGTGAGACTTCCTTTTAGAGTCATAAAGATTTTCCCATATTTCATCTCCTGTCACCATATTCCACCAGCTCGCTGCCTTACCAAAGAAAGGTATTAGATATTTCTTTCTACTGAAAGCACAAGGCCTGAAATTTGGGGTAGGGATTAAATCGGTTATATCAACTCCAGCTCCAGTGCGTAACTGGTACTTATTTTATTGACCCCCACCCCCCGAAAGGATGAAAGGCAAAGTCCACCCCGATGGAATTTGAACTCAGAATGTGAAAACTGACGAAATACCGCTAAGTATTTCGTCCAGCATGCTAATGATTCTACCAGCTCGCCGCCTTACCAAAGGCATTAACTAATATTAAAAACTAATAAATAAAGAACTCATCAATGCTAAACTAATGTGAAATACGCAGACACTTCCTTAACAACCGACATAAGTTTGGGCTGGATATCCCTACAATAATTAGGTCACTTGTATGAATATATATATAACTTAACTGTCCCCCAGCACAGACCGTGAGAAACTGGTCTTCCATAAACTAGGACACGGCGAGTTAAGAAAGTTCAAGTCAAGTGCGGCGGTTTGGTAGAGTCGTATGAGCATTGGATAGAGTGACATATGGTGTTTATTCGAACACTTTATGTTCTGAGTTCAAATCCTGCTGAGGACAACAACTTTGCTTTTTTTTTTTAATTAATGGAGGTTTGATTAAAAACTAAATATTACCAATCAAGGTGGTGGATTGGGTGAATTGCAAGGACATAAGATTTGGTGTGTTGTGGTATTTGTTTCAGCTCTCAGCATTCTGAGTTCAAACTCCACCGAAGTGAATCTTAGTTTTAGATGGTGGGTAGAGGGGGTATTTGATTAGAAAAATAAGAACCGGGGCAATGGAGACTAATACGATAAATAAAAATCAGGGTAGGAGACTATATGAACATTGTTTTCAGTCGTGTTTGTTTGTCTGTCCGTGGACAAGATATCTCAAGAACAGCTGGATGAATTTGGATGAAATTTTCAGGGATGTTTGGCCTCGTCACTGGCACGAACTGATTAGATTTGGGGACCGATCCGCTACCGGACAAAGATTCTGGATTATTTGTTATATTTATTTTATTTTACATGATTAAGACCTTATGTTAACTTTCAAGTCTTTCTCAATTACCTCCCTTCAACTGTTTTCAATGGTGAATTTGTTTACTTTGGCTTGTATTATTAGATAAGGATAAACTACTTATTACTGTTACTAAATTTTCTACAGCCAACTTCACATTCCATAACTACCATTGGGATCGCTCCGATACCGCACAAGGATTCTGGATTATTTTTCCGGGTTTTTACTTAATTTTTGAGAGCAGTCGGGTTCATTTTTAGTATTCTCATTTGTGAGAGCAGTCGAGTTTATTTCAGATATTCTCATTTTAAAAACCATCTCTGGTTAATCGTTGAGTTGCCATGGTGGAGGCTTGCACTCTCTGAATGCTCTTGTTGTTGTTCTTCTTATTATTATGTACTCTTTTACTCTTTTACTTGTTTCAGTCATTTGACTGCGGCCATGCTGGAGCACCGCCTTTAGTATAAATTTGGTTGAGATATATCAAAGTATTTTATCACACAAACAATTAGCTATAACTTTGAAACTTAAAATAGAAACGACGTGAATTTTATTATTTGCTAATTAATCAGTTCACATTGCAAATAAAGTCCACAAAATAATATAATATTTAATAAGATTTATTCAAATTACTGTTGAACACATGTTTCCATAATGGATAATTATATATTCATATAAAAAAAATAGCCATTATTGAAATTTAAACGAGTGTTATAATTTTTCTTCATTTTTAACATTTATTTAGATTTCAGTTACAGATGAAACGATGTGTGTTTACCATGTATTTATAAATCCATTATTGAAACGTGTGTAGAATAATAATGTGAATAAATCCTATTATTTAGTCTGTTTGCTTGGTAAGAAGCTTGCTTCCCAACCACATGTTTCTGTGTT
>NC_142957.1:14828078-14883078 GCF_046866305.1 Octopus bimaculoides | reverse complement strand
ACAGACACACAAGCACATATATATATATATATACATATACATATATACGACGGGCTTCTTTCAGTTTCCGTCTACCAAATCCACTCACAAGGCTTTGGTCGGCCCGAGGCTATAGTAGAAGACACTTGCCCAAGGTGCTACGCAGTGGAAATGAACCCAGAACCATGTGGTTCATAAGCAAGCTACTTACCACACAACCACTCCTGCGCCTATCTATCTATCTATCTATATATATATATATATATATATATATATAGATATGCAGAGCAGGGAATCGTCAATTAGTAATAAAATTAATAATTAACAATTTTGCCGGGTAGCTCAGTATGAAAAAACCTTTTCGGTAAAAAACATTTATAATCATAAATATATAGGGATTGACAGTAACCTGCTTCTCCAACATACTGAGAATTCAGAAATAGCAGTCAAAGAACTACTGATTTCAAAACTACTACAAATTATTACTCCAGATTGATAGCGATTTATATATATATATATATATATATATATATATATATATATATATATATATATATATACATTCGTGCGGGTGACACGTAAAAGCACCCACTACACTCTCTGAGTGGTTGGCGTTAGGAAGGGCATCCAGCTGTAGAAACTCTGCCAAATCAGATTGGAGCCTGGTGTAGCCATCTGGTTTCACCAGTCCTCAGTCAAATCGTCCAACCCATGCTAGCATGGAAAGAGGACGTTAAACGATGATGATGATGATGATATACACACACGTCAAACACTTGCTAACTAGGTGGTTTCTGATGTAATAGCAAAACCTACTAAAAATAACAGCTAAATCTTCAAATCATTCCCTTCCGGGGTTTTTTTCTTTCAAAGATGGGACGAGCTCGTTAAACAATGTGGTAGTCCTAGATATATGTAAAAGGTGGGATGATCACGGATGGAATCCTCTTAATACTATGTCTACTGGATCAGGATTGGCCTGGGGCTAAACAAGTCTCTCTCATACGCACACATACACATATACACACACATGCAGAATAAAGTTACGCATTACATATTCATACATATTCATCCGCATATATACATTTATATACATATACATACACACCCATATATATATATATATACACACACACATATATACATACGTATAGACAGTTAGACGAACATTTACACACACACACACACACATATAGACGTATGCATACATAACATACATACACATGAATATATACATTGATGTACACTATACCTTACAACGCATACCTAAGTCGCACATATATCATACATACGCACATTCATCACATACATACATACATACACACACACATACACACACTTACACGCACGCACGCACATACACACATACATACATACGCCAGCACGCGCCTTTAAACACCAACATATCACACGCACAGAAGCAAGCAGACAATTACAGTATCAGCTTTCATAACAATATTAACTATTACCGCCTCCACCACCACCACCACCAGCACCTCTATCGCCTCCACCGCCGCCACCATCATTTTATTCTTCAGCTCCATCGCCGCCACCGTCATCGCTAACCAGCGTCTCCACCGCCACCACCATCATCACTAGCACGCTTGCCATCACTTGAACGTTGAGATTACTACTACTACTACTCCCACCCCTACTGTGTTGCGTCTGCACCTTTCACACAACTACTACCACCGCCACCACCACCACAACCACCACCACGAGCAGCACTTCTGTAGCTATTAAAACGTGAGTCTGCACCTTCGCCATTAAAGCAAACTCTCACCGCTACCTCAACCAATCGTCATTCCTACCACTACCGCCACTTTCATCAAACAAGGTTACAACCACTACCACTACTACTATTTCTACTATTACTATGACTTCCATCGTTGCTACTACTATGACTTTCATCGTTGCTACTATAGCTACTACTACCGCCGCCGCCGTTGCTATTAAAGCGTGCGGCCGCTCCTTTGCTACAGTGACCTACTCCTCCTACTACTACTACTGTAGCTGCAACCGCCGTCACCACTGCCACCACCGCTATTCGTGTAAGTGTGTCACTATGATTATGAGGGTGGAGATGGGGAAGTGACCGCTCCTGCCCTGCATGGATCTACTCCTACTGCCACTACCACAATTGCTGCACCCACCACTACCACCTTCTCTGTTATTGCTGTAACTGTCTTTCTCTCTCTATGAAATCGGTGGTGGTGGTGGTGATGGGGAATTGACCACTCCTGCGGTGCATAAATCTACTCCTACTACCACCATCACTACAAGTATTGCAACCACTATTATGGTTGTAACTCTCTCTATCACTCTCTCCGTCTGTATTTCTCTATCTTTCTATCTAGCTCTTTCTCTCTCTCTTTCTCTCTATCTATGAATATTATTAAGGTGGAGACGGAGAAGAGGTGACCACACCTTTCGTACATAGACCTACTCCCACTGCTACTACTCCTATCACGGTAACTGTGTCTTCTATCGTGTATATGGCGGCGAAGGAAAGGTTACTGCACCTTCGCTACAGTGACCTACTCCTACTACTACTACCACTCTATTACTGCAGTCATCATCATCATTATCACCAATGTAACTATTTCTCGATACTTCACCTTCACTACAGAAACCTCCTCCCACTGCCACCACTATTACTGCAGCCATCACCACCACTACGACGACTGTATCTATTTCTATGGAAGTGTGTCTGTGTGTTCGGATTAGTGTGTGCGCGCGCGTGTGTCTATGTGAATATGTATCTACGTAGCAGTGGCGGTGGTGGTGACGGTAGCAAAGCTGGTAGGAGTTGGCCTCGGAACGAGGGCTTTAAGAAACTGTCTTCGCAATCGTACGATCCTAGGTTCGATCCCGCTGGCAGGGCATTTTGAACGTGTGTTTTTATTTATTGTATTTTTTGGGGGGCTGATTAAAAGATTTCTAAATGAAACTGGTTAGTCAAAGATTACGCGGGAACCCGTAGATGGATATTGTACCCGTAATTCAAAGATCCGTTTTCGTCTCACACTGATTCCATCAGAACTACATTACGAGGGTAATTAATACCTGTATTTCAAAGAGCTGACCTTGACACATTTTATCACGCAGATTCTACCGGAGAATAACGTTAAGGGTACACGTGTAAAAGGTGTACTTAGCCCTTTACTCGCTAATTTGATGAGCAGGTAGTTTAGTAGATCGAACAGCTGAACGCTCGTCGTCGATCACCGACGAAGGCCCATTTACTTTATGTGTGTGGTGTGTGTGTGTCTGCTACCATTATTACTGCTCCTACTCCTACCGCTACCACGATTACTGCAGCCACCACCACTTCGCTGCAGACTCCTACTGCCACCACTACTCCTTCGTAAGTCTGCAACTACCACAATCGTCACCCTCCCCACCACCTGTAAAACTGTGTGCGTGGCCGCCCCTTCGCTGAAGAAACCCTACTGCCTCCGTTATCCCTGTTACTGCAACCACCACAAATAAAACCACCACTGTGACCGCACCTTCGCTAATGAGATCTACTGCCCCTGCTACTGTAACTATGTATGAACGAGTGCGCCTCCGTTAGAAATAACATACTGATACCACTCCCCATAGCAATGCCCTCACCACCGCTAATACCAGTATTGTAACCATCACTGTGTTAGCACCTTCCGTTAAGAAGACTACTGCTACTACCACCATCACAGTAACACGCTCCGAGTATGTGTGTATGTGTGCGCGCGCGTGTGTGGTTCTCCATGTATATCCGCATTTTCCGTTAGAGAGATCGTCTGCCACTACTAATATTGTTACTACCACCGCTACTGTAACTAGAGCCACCACTACGACGACAACTACTGCTGATTCTACGAATGCTGCTGCCGCCACTTTTTAAGTGTTAACACGAAGTCGGCCTTATAGTGGTCACTAACGGTGCTATACCACGTCTGTACGAGGGGTGGGGGGCGCTGAAAGGTTCCTGGCTTTAAGGATACTGCGAAAGGCCTGGTTGGAGGCCCAACCTTCCGAGTTCTTTTACAGGGCTTAGAAAAACTGAAGGACCACTGCAATAAGTGTGTGAATCTGAGAGAGGAAACTGTTGAATAAAATCATAATTAACTGAACCTGCTCCTATTTTCTCTTTTAGGCGATCTTACGATACGAGTCCTAACTATCGGCCTTTTCCGTAAAAAGTGTTGAAGAGAAACGAGGAAACGACGTCGCAAAAGCGAAAGAGATACAGAGAGCGCGATTTCTTTTGAAGGGTTTAGAGTTAGGCTTAGGGTTTTAGGGTTTGGGTTAGGGAATTCTGTCCCTAACCGTAACCGTAACCCTAAACACTAAACCTAACCCTAACACCGTAGCGAGAGAAAGACCGTGTTGGAGGCCCACCCTCCCGAGTTCTTTTGCAGGGCTTAGAAGAGCTGAAGGGCCACTGCAATAAGTGTGTGAATCTGAGAGGGGAAGTTCTTAAATAAAATCATAATTAACTGATCCTCCTGATAAACTATGTGAAAGGCAATTTACTTAATATTTATTTTTCACTGACGTTATTACTGTTATTTCTTTATTTTCTGAAAACAAAGTGCACAAAAAAGCTACACGTTTGCATTATGTTATATATACAATAATAATAAAGGACGTTACCATATATACGTTTACAAACCAAGGACGTTATATAGACCTCCTTGACTCAAGTTAGAGAAGGGGTGCGTATTATACACAAGGTTTAGGTTTTTCAGAGGTACAGCCCACCTAAAAATCCCCTGCGTATTATACTCAAGGGCGGATTATACTTGAGGATTTACGGTATATATATATATATATACATATATAGTTGGAATTTACAACAAAAAAAAAAGATGAGGACAGGTGTACAAACAAAGAGGTGTATTAGTTTAATGCTTCGAAAGATGGGAAAGTCTTAAGTTTTGAGCCTACGCTCTTCAACAGAAAGGAATGCAAGAAAATAAACAGAGAGAATAAAAAAAGCTTTGGTGGCTAGCAGTATATGTATATCTATGTGTGTGTATTCTTCCACCGCTGCTTGACAACTGGTGTTGGTGTGTTTGCATCCCCGTTACATAGCGGTTCAACAAAAGACCCTCATAGACTAAGTACCAGGTTTTTTTTTTTTTAATGATAAATAACTACTGGGGTCGATTCCTTCGATTGAGAATCTTCAAAGCAATGCTCCAGCGTGACCGCAGTCCAGTAACTGAAGCAATTAAACGGTAAAAAACAAAACAAAAAAAATTCAGAATGACGACGGGTTGAAGCGAACCGGCGAACCACGTTAATAGCGAATCGAGCTCGCTAACCACTCGGCTAACGCCTGCGTCAAATTTACAGCCGCCGCCGCCGCCGCCGCTACTGCTGCTACTACGACTACTACTACTGCTGTCGTGTTTTATTAAGCATCGTTCAACAAACACTTCAGCATGACAGCAACTGCTCTGCACGCCACCACTACCACCACCACGACAACTATCACCGACGCTACCACCACCACCACCACCACCACCGCTGCCATGACTTAAGTATTAGACTGCGCATCCCTCACATAGCAACTGCTCACGCCATCACCGCCGCCGCCTCCTTACTAATGAAGGCGCCTCTAAGCAGTTCGTTGTTGACATGCTAGAAATAGCAGTCAAATTTCTCTCATATCGCACCCTATTGTGCGTTGTTCCAAATTTGCTTCGTTCTGTTTTTTTTTTCTTTTTTTGTTGTGATGTTTTTTTTTTATAACTGGAAGGATGTATTGTTTATGTAGTCATCGATATGTAAAGAGGATAGGATGAGGTGGTCGCGGATGGAACGCTTTTGTTCCATGTATGTGTATAATATATAGACATATGTACATATATATATATATATATATATATATATATATATATATATATATATGTGTGTGTGTGTGTGTGTGTGTGTATATATATATATATATATATATATATATATGTACACATACACATATTATTATTATTATTATTATTATTATTATTATTAATTCCATTTGCCATGTTTTCCTTGTGTGCTTCCAGCTGAGCAAGTGAATGCAATTCTGTGTGACTTGGACATGTGCAGAGTTTTGTGTTGTTTGTTTTGTTTGAATGTTGTTGTATAGAGAATAACTTTACGTAATATTGAAGTGGGTGGGAGGTGGGGGTGTCGGGGTTTGGAAGTCAGGGCAGTGTTTATGTGTGAGAGTGTGTGTGTGTGTGTCTGAATACGTGAGTTTGGGCATCGATACCTGTGTGCGTGTGTGTAGATAGATAGACAGATAAACAGACAGACTGACAGACAAACAGGCGGACAAGCAGGCAGGCAGGCAGACAGGTAGATAGATAGACAGACAGATAGGTAAGTAAGTAATTAGGAGGGCAAGTAGATAGATAGACAGACATATAGACAGATATACAGACAGACAGATAGATAGACCGGCGGACAGACAGATAGATAGACCGGCGGACAGACAGACAGACAGATAGGTAAGTAGGTAGGAGGGCAGGTAGGTAGATAGACAGATATACAGACAGACAGATGGACAGATACATAGCTACTCTGCCCTACTCTTCGAAACGCCTGTGTTAGAATGGGGGCAGCTGATGAAGGAGATGTTCTCTATGTGGCCTGTGTTTTCTGTACTCGTTTATCATTTTGTCTATGCTTTGTTTGCAATGTCCTGTACCCAGATATGCATCTATATATACAGGTAGATGTAGGTATGTACATACATGTACGTATATATGCATATACTCATATATTATTTGTATTACATAGCTAGACAGACCGACGTGTGCAAGTCTTTCTGTACTTCACATAATGTTAACAGTATCACTTCACACTTTGGAATTTTGAGAGAGTACCCTCCCCCACATGCCACCGCCCCACCTGCCACTATTCTCGGCAGCCACAAGTAGCTTAGTTCCACCTTACCAAATTCCACTTGGAGACTCTGTATAAGAGAACATGTTGCATGAGTTTCATTATGAATCAGTGTTGGTGGGGGGGGGGTGACTGCATAGTGCTGTTGCTCCTAACCCGGAAGACTGCATTGTTCTGTCAGAACAAGCTACACCCTTGAACAGGACTCTGGTCCCTTGCAGGGTTCAAGGCTGACCCCAGTACCTGACTGATACTTACTGACCCCCCCAAAGGGATTTCAACTTAGAAGCTTAAGAGATGAAAGAAGCGTTGTTTAACATCTTGCCCAGCATACTCTTTTACTCTTTTACTTGTTTCAGTCATTTGACTGCGGCCATGCTGGAGCACCGCCTTTAGTCGAATCAAATCAACCCCAGGACTTATTCTTTGTAAGCCTAGTAATTATTCTATCGGTCTCTTTTTGCCGAACCGCTAATGTTACAGGGACACAAACACACCATCATCGGTTGTCAAGCGATGCTGGGGGGGGGGGGGGCAAACACAGATACACAGCATATACACACATATATATATACATATATATGTGTGTGTATAAGGTGGCGAGCTGGCAGAAATGTTAGCACGCCGGGTGAAATGCTTAGCACTATTCCGTCTGCTGTTACGTTCTGAGTTCAAATTCTGCCGAGGTCGACCTTGCCTTTCATCCTTTCGGGTTCGATTAAATAAGTACCAGTTACGCACTGGTGGTCGATGTAATCGACTTAATCCCTTGTTTGTCCCCTCTATGTTTAGCCCCTTGTGGGCAATAAAGAAATATATATATACATATATACGACGGGCTTCTTTCAGTTTCCGTCTACCAAATCCACTCACAAGGCTTTGGTCGGCCCGAGGCTACAGTAGAAGACACTTGTCAAAGGTGTCACGTAGTGGGACTGAACCCAGAACCATGTGGTTGGTAAGGAAGCTACTTACCACACAGCCACTCCTGTTAATGATTCTACTAGCTTGCTACCTTCCTTATGAATTAAATGAAATTTGTTTATAAAATCTTCCAAACTCAACTTGGTTTCTGATGGTTCCATTTCTTCTTGAAACAATTCAAGACCAAGAAGTTCTTCAAATGCTTGCCAAGGTTTACTAACAAAATCTGAAAATTTGGTCAGCTAAGGCTTGGTTCAACCTGATTCTGGAATTTTCCAGATTTCTGTAGTGCTACTCTTAAAATTCAGATTTAAAGAAGAATATAGAAGATCATCATCATCATCGTTTGACGTCCGCTTTCCATGCTAGCATGGGTTGGACGATTTGACTGAGGACTGGTGGACTAGGAGTCGACACCAGGCTCCAATCTGATTTGGCAGAGTTTCTACAGCTGGATGCCCTTCCTAACGCCAACCACTTCGAGAGTGTAGTGGGTGCTTTTATGTGCCACCAGCACGAGGGCCAGTCAGGCGATGCTGGCAACGTCCACGCTCGAAATGGTGTATTTTACGTTGCAAAATGTTCATTGTTTATTCATCCATAAATGCCGTATGCTTCATTTATGAAAACAAGCAGTTTTAAAGAAAATTAAATAAAGTATATCTGTAGCAAAAAATTAAACCACCATTTTTCACTGCAAAAACAAAATGGCGACTAACAGTTGAACTCATGTTTAAAAAAGGAGAATGTCTAGAAGAAATACAACAGATAAAAGAGGAAATTATTTTAAACAAATTAATTATTATTTTTAGTTTATTAAGGAAATGTTTTCAGGCATTTTTTATTTGATTTTATACAAATTATTTTTAGTTTATTATGAAAAGTAATGTTCAGGTATTTTTTCATGAAATGAAAATTGAAAATTATCGTAAGCAATCAGCATAAAAATTTGAAATTTTGATAAAAATTTTTTTTAATTTTGTACAAATTGTTTATCGTTTTCAGTTTATTACAGAAATGTTTTCAGGCATTTTGATCACAAAATGAAAGTAAAAAAAATTATCATAAGCAATCAATCATTTAAAAAAATTCATAATTTTGAAAAAAAAAAAAAAAAAAATCTTTTTGTTTTTCAGAATTGTAAATCTCTATTTTTAAATATGGAATTTGAAAGAAAGAAAAATTTTTCAAAGCAATGTGGGAGGGGGGGTTCCTTTAATTTTTTTTTTCTTTTTTTTTGACAAACTCAAAATCTCTGCTTTTGAAAACATTGGGTTAGGATACTTGTTCAAGACATCCATCTGAACATTACTAAATCGTGTCAATATTTTCATTTTCAAAGGCAGCCAACTGGCAGAATAATTAGTGCATCAGAAAAAAATTCGTAACAGCATTTATTCCGGCTTTCTATGGTCTGAGTTCAAATCCTGCCAAGGTCGATTTTGCCTTTCATCCTTTCGGGGTCGATAAAATAAGTACCAGTTGAGCACTGGGGTTCGTGTAATTGTTTAGCCTTGTCTCACAAAATCTCAGGCCTTCTGTCTTTATGTTCTGAGTTCAAATCCTGCCAAGGTCAAGTTTACCTTTTATTCTTTCAGGGTCAATAAAATAAGTACCAGTCGAGTACCGAGGTTCATGAAGTTCCCTTAACTCGTGCAGCCAGTCATTGGAGTGCCTCTTGCAATGCTTTTGCAGTCAGCTGTTGCCACTGGTCTCTGTCCCCTACCATACATAGCAAGGTCGCAGGGTTGTGACCTGTCCAATCATTGATGTTGTCAAACCAGGATTTTCTCTGTCTGCTCCTCTTTCACCCTCCCTCAACTGGACCCTGAAGAAGGGTTTTGGACGGGCAGAGACTGCTGCCTGCAAGCACCATGAATCACAGTGGCTATTCCAGGGCATCTTGTTTACTATCCCATAGGGCAATGCCTTTTCCATTTTGTTTGCTGGTGCCATGGGAAATGTTTCTACATTGTACGGAGAGGATTGCAGCTGTAAAAGCAATATGTGTGGCAGCAGGATTTGGTGCCTTGCCATACCTCCAGAAGTGGTTGTCGGAGAATTTCTACAACTTCACCAGCCCCCAATTCCTGGCTTCTTAACCTCCCTGATTGGAACCCATTGGGTTACTACATTTGGGGGCACAGCTGAGAAAGGCACCAACTGCTCTGCCTGCGACACCAAGGCTGAGCTGGTGGCCAAGATCAAGATGTTCGAAGATCTTCCTAGGGACACAGTGAGGAATGCACTTATGCCAGCTTCCAGAGCTGTCTCACATGTGATGGAAGCTAAGGGCAGCTACTGTGAGGAAACAGTTATCTCCCAGCCATAATCCAGTTGATATTTTGAGAATTTTGGGGATGAAATATTGTGTTTTGCTTTTATGCAAACTATCAAATTTAGCCCAAACACCTTGTATTTACATAACTGTTTCACACATGCATATATATTAACTATGTGAATTGAGGGAGATTTGGCTGCTATTTCTAACAGCTCTAGCTACCATGTAGAGGTCTCCCTCACTGGCTCATACATACATACATAAAACGGTAAGGTGTGAATTGAGGGAGATTTGGCTGCTATTTCTACCATCTCTAGCTACCATGTAGAGGTCTCCCTCATTGGCTCATACATATATATATACATGCATAAGACAGTGGCTGTGAATTGAGGGAGATTTGGCTGCTATTTCTACCAGCTCTAGCTACCATGTAGAAGTCTCCCTCATTGGCTCATACATACATAAAACAGTAAGGTGTGAATTGAGGGAGATTTGGCAGCTATTTCTACCAGGTCTAGCTATCATGTAGAAGTCTCCCTCATTGGCTCATATATACATATATACATACATAAAACAGTAGGATGTGATTTGAGGGTGATTTGGCTGCTATTTCTACCATCTCTAGCTACCGTGTAGAGGTCTCCCTCATTGGCTCATACATATATAAGACAGTAAGGTGTGAATTGAGGGAGATTTGGCAGCTATTTCTACCAGGTCTAGCTACCATGTAGAAGTCTCCCTCATTGGCTCATACATACATATATACATATGTAAGACAGTGGCTGTGATTTGAGGGAGATTTGGCTGCTATTTCTACCAGCTCTAGCTACCATGTAGAGGTCTCCCTCATTGGCTCATACACACATATATACATACGTAAGACAGTGGCTGTGATTTGAGGGAGATTTGGCTGCTATTTCTACCAGCTCTAGCTACCATGTAGAGGTCTCCCTCATTGGCTCATACACACATATATACATGCATAAGACAGTGGCTGTGAATTGAGGGAGATTTGGCTGCTATTTCTACCAGCTCTAGCTACCATGTAGAGGTCTCCCTCATTGGCTCATACACACATATATACATGCATAAGACAGTGGCTGTGAATTGAGGGAGATTTGGCTGCTATTTCTACCAGCTCTAGCTACCATGTAGAGGTCTCCCTCATTGGCTCATACACATATATACATACGTAAGACAGTGGCTGTGATTTGAGGGAGATTTGGCTGCTATTTCTACCAGCTCTAGCTACCATGTAGAGGTCTCCCTCATTGGCTCATACATACATAAAACAGTAAGGTGTGAATTGAGGGAGATTTGGCTGCTATTTCTACCAGCTCTAGCTACCATGTAGAGGTCTCCCTCATTGGCTCATACATACATAAAACAGTAAGGTGTGAATTGAGGGAGATTTGGCTGCTATTTCTACCAGCTCTAGCTACCATGCAGAGGTCTCCCTTATTGGCTCATACATACATAAAACAGTAAGGTGTGAATTGAGGGAGATTTGGCTGCTATTTCTACCAGCTCTAGCTACCATGTAGAGGTCTCCCTCATTGGCTCATACATACATAAAACAGTAAGGTGTGAATTGAGGGAGATTTGGCTGCTATTTCTACCAGCTCTAGCTACCATGTAGAGGTCTCCCTCATTGGCTCATACATACATAAAACAGTAAGGTGTGAATTGAGGGAGATTTGGCTGCTATTTCTACCAGCTCTAGCTACCATGCAGAGGTCTCCCTTATTGGCTCATACATACATAAAACAGTAAGGTGTGAATTGAGGGAGATTTGGCTGCTATTTCTACCAGCTCTAGCTACCATGTAGAGGTCTCCCTCATTGGCTCATACATACACACATATATACACCTACGCATAAGTTGTAATTTGAAAGCGATGTTAGCCGCTGTTTCCACCATGCTTAGTCACTTCCCCTCAAGGCTACCCTTCTGGCTGTTCTTCAAAAAATTCCATAACATCCGTGGGAGTTACAGCATTTACCGTTATTCCAATAAACTGCTATTCCTCTCAAGGTTGTTTCTTGCAGCGATTTTTCCAAACACGGTTTTTTTTAAAAGATTATCTTCTTTCTTTTCCACTCGTTTTTTTTTTTTTTTTTCCTTTTATTTTTCTCCTATTTTTAGATTCTCCCCTTTCATTCAACGAAACACTTGTAAAACGGCACAAGTGCCGTTGTCATCGTCATCGTCGTTGCTGTTATTGAAGATGTTGCTGCTGCTGTTGGTGCCGTTAGTATGATTAATGTTGTTGTTGTTGTTCCTCTTTTATTTTTCTCTTTTACTTGTTTCAATCATTTTGGCTACGGCCATGCTGGAGCACCGCCTTTTTTAGTCGAGCAAATAGACCCCCAGGACTTATTCTTTGGATGCCTAGTACTTATTCTATCGGTTCTCTTTTTGCCGAACCGCTAATGTCACGGGGACGTAAACACACCAGCATCGGTTGTCAAGCGATGATGGGAGGACAAACACACATACATATACATATATACGACGGGCTTCTTTCAGTTTCCGTCTACCAAATCCACTCACAAGGCTTTGGTCGGCCCAAGGCTATAGTAGAAGACACTTGACCAAGGTGCCACGCAGTGGGACTGAACCCAGAACCATGTGGTTAGTTAGCAAGCTAGTTACCATTCATTCATTTGACTGCGGCCATGCTGGAGCACCTCCTTTAGTCGAGCAAATCGACCCCAGGACTTATTCTTTGGATGCCTAGTACTTATTCTATCGGTCTCTTTTTGCCGAACCGCTAATGTTACGGGGACGTAAACACACCAGCATCAGTTGTCAAGCGATGATGGGAGGACAAACACACACACATATATATATATACATATATACGACAGGCTTCTTTCAGTTTCCGTCTACCAAATCCACTCACAAGGCTTTGGTCGGCCCGAGGCTATAGTAGAAGACACTTGCCCAAGGTGCCACGCAGTGGGACTGAACCCGGAACTATGTGGTTGGTAGGCAAGCTACTTACCACACAGCCACTCCTTAGTCTTACTAATATTGTTAATACGAATCTAGCCGTTGCAGGCCGGCGAGCTGGCAGAATTGTCTTTACGTTCTAAGTTCAAATTCGACTGTGGCCATGCTGGAGCACCGCCGTTAATAGAACAAATCAACCCCAGGACTTATTCTCTGTAAGCCTAGTGCTTATTTCGAAAACTGCCTTAATTTCTGTTAATTTTATTTTTATTGTCTTCCAAATTTTTCATGGTTTTTTTTTTTAAATCGACTCTTTGAAATGTTGTGTTGAGGGTTTATTTCTTTTAACCTGAAGGTGCCACACAATAGGACTAAACCCTGAACCATGTGCCTAAGAAGCAAGCTTCTTACCATACAGCCACTCCTAGAAATGATACTCTCCCCTTAATCGGAAATTCACCATAGGCAAACCATGTTATATCTTTTCTATTCTTATAAGATATTCATACAAAGCAGAAAAACTTGTCAGCAACAAACAATGAGACACGATCTCCCATCCCTTTGATTACCAGTTAAGTACTAATTGCTGCCAAATTTTTCTGCTTTGTATGGATATCTAAGCCAACCTTTCGTTATATGAGCATTTATGCATTTGAAAATAAACTTTTTATTTCTCTACATTCTGTTATATCCCTTGATCTGGTAGTATCACTTATATCCGTTACATATCTTCTGTTATATCCCTTGTTGTGGTAGTATCCCTTATATATCTTCTGTTATATCCCTTGACATAATAGTATCCCTTATATCTCTTCTGTTATATTCCTTGATGTCGTAGTATCCCATATATCCCTTGTGGTGATATCTCCCTTTGATTCATGTAAACCCCACTTTCTTTTATTCTTTTACTTGTTTCAGTCATTTGACTGCGGCCATGCTGGAGCACCACCTTTAGTTGAGCAAATCAACCCCAGGACTTATTCTTTGCAAGCCTAGGACTTATTCTATCGGTCTCTTTTGCCGAGCTGCTAGGTTACAGGGACGTAAACATACCAGCATCGGTTGTCAAGCGATGGTGGTGGGGACATATAGACACACAAATACATACATGTGTCGTCGTCGTCATCGTTTAACGTCCGCTTTCCATGCTAGCATGGGTTGGACGATTTGACTGAGGACTGGTGAAACCAGATGGCTACACCAGGCTCCAATCTGATTTGGCAGAGTTTCTACAGCTGGATGCCCTTCCTAACGCCAACCACTCTGAGAGTGTGTATATATATATGACAGGTTTCTTTCAGCTTCCATCTACTAAATCCGCTAACAAGGCTTTGGTCGGCCCAAAGCTATAGCAGAAGACTCTTGTCCAAAGTTCCACACAGTGTTACTGAACAACCCGGAACCGTGTGGTTGGTAAGCATTTTTTGAGTTTTTGTTTCATCTTTTTCTGTGCTGTAACTCAACCCCTTCGATACTGTCTTCCACGTCTTGGACCCTTAAGGGCAATACAAAAAATCATTATTGTTAACTCTCTGCCGTACTTGCTAACAATTGAAATCCTATTGCCTGGCCATTGTAGACGGGACGTCGAACAAAATGCTGAAATATCAAAAGTTCAAGATTACACAGTAACAGGGGGGAAAAAAAAAAAAAAAAAAATCATAATAATAAAAACAAAAAACAAGGGTTTATTGGTCTTTTGAAGCTGATTTTAAAGGTATTAAAGATGTAGGTTCCATATGAGAAAATGTGTGTATGTGTATGTATGTATATATATATATATATATATATATATGCATGTGCATCGTTTTATTTGTTTCAGTCATTGGACGGCGGCCATTCTGGGGCACCACCGCCCTGAGGGATTTCGTCAAACAAAATAATGACCCCAGGATTCATTTGTTTTGTTTGTTCGTTATTTTTTTTCCTTCTTCTTCTTCGTTTTTGAAGTCCGGTACTTTTCTGAATGGTTCTCTCACTGGCAAAACCACTGAGTTCACGTGGGACGTAAACAAACCAACACAGGTCGTCAAGCGGTGGACGGGGGGGGGGAGGCGAACAGAAACACAAACACAAAAACTCCCATATATACACATGCACGCACTGACATGTGCACGTGCACAACAGGCTTCCAGACAGTCCCCATTTGCTAAGTTCATCCACAAGGTATTCATCGGTCAGTCCGCAGCTACTGTAGGGGACACATGTCCAAAGTGCCATGTGGTAGGACTGACCCCAAGACCACATGGCTGCAAAGCGAACACATTATTCACACAACCATCTATATACAGCCATCCATACATTTATATATATATATTATATATACACATACATACACACACACACATACATACATATACAGACACACATACATATGTATAGACACACATATATATATACACATACATATGTATATATATATACATATATATAGATAGACATATAAGTATGTATGTATATATAGACATATGTATATATATATTTAGGTATGTATGTATACACACACATATACACGTGGGTGTATATATATGTGTACATACATACACACACACACACATGCGCGCGTGCATCTGTATGAATTCTTAAAACATTGTGACACTGCATTGATAATGGCCAGATACATCTATAAACTGCTTGCATGCAATAATAATAATAATAATAATAATAATAATAATAATAAATAATAATAATAATATTGTTCGAATTTTTAAAACAAAGAATAAATAAATTGAAATATATTTCCTGAACAGTTTTTGTAACATTGCAAGCAAGCTTTTACTATTTTGTGTTTGTGTGTTTGTATGTGTGTGTGTGTGTGTTCGTCTTGTTTTTCCTCTCTCTCTCTCTTTCTCTTCTTATAAAGAAGCGAACTATTTCTCTTCTGCAGCATAATGACATTGACATTAACAAGAGGCGTAAAAGGGTTTGAACGACGTAGAAATCTAAACAGAAGTAAATAGTCTCAAGGGAACTATTTTCACACACCAACTCTCTTATGGTCTTTTTTTTTAATAATACAGTCACTGTATTATTTTGTCTTTTATCTTTTACACTTGTTTCTAGTCATTGTACTGTGGCCATGCTGGGGCACTGCCTTGAATTAAACAAGTCAATACCAGTACTTTTTATTTGTTGTTTTTTAAAGTCTGGGACATATTCTATTGGTCTTTTTTTTCTGCCAAACCGCTACGTTATGGGGATGTTAACAAACCAACACTGGTTCTCAAACAGTGATAGAGAACAAACACAACATACACTCACACACACACGCATATATATATATATAGGGCTTCTACACAGTTTCTCCCCAACCAAATTCACTCAAGAGGCTTTGGTTGAGCCAAGGCTATAAGTAGAAGACACTGCCGCACTGTGAGACTGAACTCCGAATCAAATGGTTACAATGTAAGCTTCATAACCACACAAACAAGCCAATTATTATTATTATTATTATTATCATTGTTGTTGTTGTTATTATTTTCCATGGACCCCCACCCACCCAAATATTTAAGTTGGAAACAGAGAGTGGTGGAGGGTAAACAGAAAATTGCCCCAGGATGATGTAGAAAACCAAAAAAAACGACATTCTGTGATTAGAAAACAAAGGCTTGGAATTATGTTCTGAGGTGGTGGTCATGGTCGTGGTAGTGGTGGTGGTGGTGGGGCAACAACTTGAAGTTGCTGTACTTGTTGTTCTCCCCGACCCCACCCCTGTCAGTTTCCTTCTAGAAAGTTCTTCTCTCTGCTTGCACACACACACACACTGTTGCGGTTGCACCTGACAACGGTTGCATCCACTGCTATTGTTGCTGTTGTGGTTGTTGTTGTTGTTGGTGGTGGTGGTGGTGATGGTGTGATGGCTTGTCTTAACCAGAGGTGATGGTCATTGCTAGTTTCTTCTTGCCTGTTGAAGAGAAAATATTTATTTGTTAATTTTGAAATAATAATAATAATAATTATAATAATAATAATAATAATAATAATCCTTTCTGCTAAAGGTACAAGGCTGGAAATTTTGTAGGGAGGGGACTAGTTGATTACATCAACCCCCAGTACTCAACTGGTACTTGATTTATCAACCCCCGAAAGGATGAAAGGGAAAGTTGACCTTGGCAGGATTTGAACTCAGAACATAGCAACACACGAAATACCACTAAGCATTTTGTCCAGCATGCTAGTTATTCTGCTATCTCCCCAACTTCATAATAATAATAATAATAATAATAATACTAACATGAAGTAACAGAGAACTGGTATGAGCATGTACCAAGTAAAGTTATGGTAGGAAGATGGGACTATGATTTTTAGACGGATTGTGTAATTGAACACCGTCGAATAAGAGAGACAAATACTGTCGGATCATTGATGTAGCCACACCAAATGACATGTTGTGAGTAAAGAGGTTGAAAAAAATCACCAAGGACTCTGAAGTGAAAGTGGAAATGGCAAGACTGTATGGAATGCGAGAGGGTAATGTAAAAGTGATACCAGTGGTGATTGGAGCTCAGAGCTCAATTCCATTGAAACTTCAAAACTTCTTAAGGCAACTGGAAATCCCATGCAAGATTGATGTCTTGCAAAAAGCAGCCTTATTGGGCACAGCACACATCTTAACCCTTTCGTTACCATATTTCTGTTGAGATGCTCCGTGTTTCTTTTAATTAATTTTAAATGTAACAAAGAATTTAGTAAAATAACTTAGTTATCATTAAGCTGGTGTTAGAAATAAAAATAGTGACGAAGGTTTGGTGGAAGATTTTAATTCAAAACTTTAGAAAACAAGGTATTAGTACTACAGAACCAGAGGTGGTTTCAACCAGGTTGGTACAAAAAGGGTTAAAAATATCATGGTGACTTTAACCCTTTTGTTACCGTATTTCTGTTGAGATGTTCTGTGTTTCTTTCAATTAATTTTAAATATAACAAAGAATTTAGTAAAATAACTTAGTTATCATTAAGCTAGTGTTAGGAACATAAATTGTGACTGAGGTTTGGTGGAAGATTTTAAAAAGCTAGGATGGTCACAAGTGGAACGTCCACTGATCATGGGTCTATTGGATCAAGACTGACCTGGGGCTAAACAACAATAACCGCAAGAAAGGACACATTTGATAATGTAGTCCTAGATACATTGTCCCTGAATAAAAGACAGGATGGTCACAGTCGGAACATCTTTGATCACAGGTTGATTATAGGACTGACCCGGGGCTAATGAATAACAGCAATTACAAGATCCAACACAGCATATAGTTCTCGATATGGTATGTGTGAATAGACTGGATAGTCGTGGTTGGAACGCTTTTGATTACGGGGTATTGGCTCACACCTGAACGAACGACGAAACAACTGAGGTAGTGGTTGCAATTACCTCCCTTGAACCTGACAGTACTTTCAGTAGTTACCTCCCTTCGGAAAGAAAATTCAATTCTTGTAGAAAGAGAAATTTCCGAAAGAAACGGGAGGGATTTAGCTGATGTTTCTAGCTATAGAAAAGACCCAGGGGTGACGCTCAAAAATTATCTTTTATCTTTTTCTTGTTTCAATCATCTGATTTCGGCCATGCTGGGGCACATCTTGAAGGGTTTTTAAAGCCTCGTACTTATTCTATCGGTTTTTTTTTGTGCCTCCGTTCACGTCCCCGTTGTGGGAACGTAAATACACCAACACCAGTTGTCAAGCGGTGGGGTGGGTTGGGTTGAAAACACAGGCAGACACATACATCATCGTTTAACGTCCGCTTTCCATGCTAGCATGGGTTGGACGATTTGACTGAGGACTGGTGAAACCAGATGGCTACACCAAAGCCTTGTGAGTGGATTTTGTAGACGGAAACTGGAAGAAGCCCGTCGTATATATATATATATATATATATATATATATATATATATATGGTACTAGTACTCCATTGGTTATGACACCAAGGGTGCCAGTTGACCTGATATCAATGAAACAGCCTGCTCATGAAACTAATGTGCAAGTGGCTGAGTACTCCACAGACATGCTTACCCTTCATGTAACAAAGCCTTTAACATTCTTTTACTTGTTTCAGTCATTTGACTGCAGCCATGCTGGAGCACCGGCCTTTATGGTAACAAGTGTTAAAGTCTTGTCTCGAGGACTACACTTGTTGCTGCTTTGTCCCAAGTCAATCATAATCCTGTAGACCTATAACCAGAAGCGTTCCAGCTGTGACCATCCTGTCATTTATTCAGGTATACTTTAACTAATGTGTCCCTTCCGTGTTGGTTAACTTCAGATCAGTCCTGATCGAATAGACTTGCTTCGTCCTCACCTACATTGCTCAAAAGGTTTTGAAAACATTTATTCTATTTACAAATAACATTGCATCATACAAATTAAAATATTCAAATATAAATATATCATCATCATCATCATCGTTTAACGTCCGCTTTCTATGCTAGCATGGGTTGGACGATTTGACTGAGGACTGGTGGAGCCCGAAGCCTACACCAGGCTCCAATCTGATTTGGCAGAGTTTCTACAGCTGGATGCCCTTCCTAACACCAACCACTCTGAGAGTGTAGTAGGTGCTTTTATGTGTCACCCGCACGAAGACCAGTCAGGCGATACTGGCAACGGCCACGCTCAAAATGGTGTATTTTATGTGCCACCCGCACAAGAGCCAGTCCAGGGGCACTGGCAACGATCTCGCTCGAAAGTCTAGTATATTAAGATAGTGCTTTTAAACAAAAGGTGAATATATGTTAGTGTATTAAGATGGTGTGTTAAACATAACAAAAGATAAATATATATTGAAATCAGCATATTAAGACAGTGTTTGGGGCATCAGAAAAGATAAATATATATTGGGATATTTAGATGGTGTTTGGGATATCACAAAAGACAGATATATATTGGGATATTTACATGGTGTTTGGGACATCACAAAAGACAGATATATATTGGGATATTTACATGGTGTTTGGGACATCACAAAAGACAACTATACAAGATGGTGTTTGAAACAACATAATAGGTACTTTTGAATTAAATATTTAAAAAGTTTTATAATGAGAAAATTTTGTATCAGAAAAACCAGAGGTGATCCTAGGTAGGTTGAAACCAAAAGGGGTAACCGATAAATTGGTAATTCAACATTCCATGTTATCATAAATTAAATGGAAGATATTTTACATGCCTTCTTTACTATAAACAACACCAATAAGACGACGACGACAACAACAACAACAAACCGGGTGCACATGCACAAAAGATCAACATCTTACCTCCACCCGACAGCAGCATGATGAAACACGAGCCAAATGAAGAGTGTGTCTACATGCTAGAAACAACAGCTAACTCACACTAATGAAAAAAAAAAACACATCAATATACCCAAACCACCACCACCACCACCAATGGGAGTAACACATGGGAATTGTATTGTGGTAGACATGCACTGCCCGGGAGAAGGATGGGACGGGATGAGACAGGGTGGCCACAGCCAGGACACCTTTGATCACAGCTCTACTGGATCTGGGACAACCAGCCTGTGGCTAAACTACGACGACAATAACATGCTAGGGTGTACATGCTAGAGACAAACTGGTAGTAGTAGTAGTAGTAGTAGTAATAGTAGTAGTAATAGTAGTAGTAGTAGTAGTAGTAGTAGTAGTAGTAGTAGTAGTAAAGTGATCAACTAGCAACAGTTGTGAAGGTGAGGCTAGCATGCCGGTTCTTTTTAAATTCTTTTTCCTCTCGCAAGCATGAGAGTGAAAGAATGATATGAGAGAGGGAGAGAGAAAGAGGTGGGTGTTAGGAGAAGGAAAAAGAGAGAGAGATGCATAACAAGAAGAAAACCAATGCTTGTTGTGGTCACATACCTAGGAGACTGGTCAGTTGGTCTGTCTGTTTGTCAGTCAGTCGGTTGGTTGGTCTGTGGGTTGGTTGGTCCGTCTGTCTGGTTGGCCGGTTGGTTGTTGGTTGGTTGTTTTTTGTTTTGTTTTTATGGTCCTTTTTCTTTGTTGTTTTGTTTTGTTTTGTTTGGTCTATATTGTTTGTTGTTGTTTACGTCTTTTTTTTTTTTTTTAGTTTTGTTTTATGTTTGAAATTTCTTCTCTGTTTCTAGTGGCGAGGCGGGCGGGCGTGGGGGGGAGTGATGGGTGGTGAGAGGTGAAAGAAGGATGGTTGGTAGGTAGGGGAGAGAGAGAGAGAGAGAGAAGGAAAGAGTGAAAACAGGAAGAAAGAAAGAAAGAAAGAAAAAAAAAGAAAGTAAGAAGAAGAAGAAGGAAAGGGTAAAAAAAAAATCAGAGTGAAGTTTAATAAATATTAAAAACAAAAGTTAAATGTTTGTGTTTTGGAGGGGGAAAAAAAAAACGGTTTCCGGAATGATTCAAAGAATGATTCAATATACAAAAAAAAAAAAAAAAAAATTATTTAAAAAAAAAAAGATAAATATATGAAAATAAATAAATGAAAAAACTGTAGAATTTAGACCAGACAGAACTGGTCGTGACTGGACATGACTGGAATAGCCAGCTGAGTGACAAGAGTTCGTTAGTTTGGCTTAATTAGAGACGGCTTTCTCGTAGGGACAACATGTCTTCTTCAGATAATCTGTCGTGCGCCGCTAAATTGGTGGGTGATGTGGCGTCGCAGTTCATAGACAGCTCGTTTGGGGATTTTGGTGACGTTGCTTGCTTGTCTTCGGTGGTGGTCATGTTGTTGTTTATGGCTGTGGTAGTGGTGGTGGTGTTGTTGGTGTTGGGGGCTGTGTCAGTGGGGCTGTTGATGATAGCAGAGGCAGTGGGGTCGCCGACAGCAGTGGTGCTATTTGCGGCGGTGACGGAGATGGTGTTTTTAGTGCTGGTCGTCGTGGCGATGTCGTTAGTCGCGGTGGTCGAACGTAAACTGTCAACGGGTGTCCCTTCTACGATGTTCCACTGACCATCGAAAGAGTTATTGAATGTAGCCGAGTGGGGACGGTCTTCGGTCGGGGCGTCCCCAGACTCTGGTTTGTTCTTCCAGCTCGAACTCGACGTCGAGCTCGACATCGTCGTCGACATCACAGTCGTCTCCCCTGTTTCCATCGACCTCCTAATGATCGTTGTCGACGTCCTCTCTTCCTCTGTCGTACGGGTTTTCGTCCTCCTCGTTACAGTCGACTTTGACGAACTTGTCGACGACGAAGTCACGTTGCCGCTGTTGCTCCGCTGCCCAAAAGAAGTCAGAGTGGGACGCGTTCCGTGGGAGTCTCCGTCACTGCCGCCGCCCAGTGACAACACCCCTTTCGCCCCTCCCCCCTCCGAATGCACCAACTCAATCTTCACGGGTTTCGACCTCGACCTGGACTTTGACTTGGATTTCGGCTTTGGTTGTGCAACGTCAGACTGCATGCCACCTGCATGTGTTGCTGGACCCAAATGCGCTGGTTCAGAACGCGTCGGATCAGACTGTGATGTGTGACTAGTGGTTTGAGAATGGCTTTCTTCCGGCCGCACCTCGGTAGAATTGACTTCAGCCGGTGACTGGGGTTGAGGCATTGCCATCCGCACTTCTGGTGCAGCGACATCGGATGCATGACGGGCATTTGCAAGTGTTGGTTCGACCACGCCTTCTATGTGCAACAATGTCGCTGCTTCTGATGCTGTCACCACTTCTGCTTGTTCGTTCAAATGTATCGGAAGTACTCTAGCAGGTACGGCTTCCGAAACTGCTGCTGTGGAGGTATGTGTCACCTCGATTGCACGTGGGGCCATCATCTCTGGCCCGGCGAGCTTCTGCCGTATCTCTTCTGCAGGTACCAGGACGGACTTAGAATGCACCGGTGCCAGCGTCTCCTGCGCCTGTTGCTCCTCGTCGTGTGCAAACATCTCACCAGGAAGCTGTTCGACGCTTCTCTGACTCTCATCCTCCGTGCTTATCTGCGACGCGTACAACACATGCGAGTTGATATTGCTGTGCGCGTCGAGGTCGGCAGACCAGCGCTGAGGGTTACTGGTGGTGGTTGTGTTTGTTGTGGTGGAGGTGGCCGTGGCTGTCATTTGGCCGACCGTCGGAGAGGATGCTGAGATGGGCAGTGCCATCTTCGGTTGCGCTTTCTGTGTTGTCTCTGGAAGTTTCTGACTGCTGAGGAGCATCACGTTTCCCGGAGTCTGCTGCTGCTGGAGGAGGAGTTTGTTTTCACTGTCCTTCTTTGTCAGTTTGCCCAACAGCTTCTTCTTCTCTTTTTTGCCTTTCGTTGCTAAACGGTGGGGGAGGGAAAAGAAACGACGAAGAGAGACAGAAGGAAGTGCAGAAGAGGAAAGAGAGGAGAAGTGAGAGAGAAGGTGGGGTATATAAAGGCAGAGAGGGAGTGCGAGAAAGAGATGGAGAGACAGATAAAAAAAGGAAGAGAAAGAGAGGGAAGAATAAGAGTAGAGAGGGGGAGAGAAGAAAAATGAGAGAGAGTGGGGGTATATAAAGACAGTGAGGGAGAGTAAGAGAGAGTGAAATAGTAAAAGAGGAGGAGGAAGAGATAAAGAAAGAGAGAGAGAGAGTAAAAGGTGTATAAAGACAAAGAGAGAGTGAGAAAGAAAGATAAAAGGGGGAGAAGAGAGAGAGAGAGAGTGGCGGGAAAAAAGAATAGAGAAAGAGGAGGAAATGATAAGGAGAGAGAAGGAAAAGACAAAAAGGGAAGAGTAAATGAGAGGGAGAGGAGAAGAGATTGAGTAATAGGCAGAGAGATACAGAAGGCCACAAGAGAGGGGGGGGCAAGAAAAAAGAGAGAGAGAGAGAAATAAAAAAAGTAAGATTAAAAATTTTATATATAAATTTAACGAATATTTAAACAGGAAAAAGAATCACAATAATTACAAATTTTTTAATCATTTTTTTCTTTTTCTTTCAAATTTCAAAGAATATTCGTCCCCGATTTAGGTACGAGACCAGCCATTTTTAGAGGGGGGGGGGGGGGGATTAGTTGATACATAGAGACCCCAGTATTTGAATGGTACTCTATTTCGTCGCCCCCACCCCAGAAGGTAAAGTTGATTGGGTGTCATTTGAAGTCAGTGGTGGGTAAAACAGCTGATGCAAAATACTACAGGGCATTTTTGCTACCCCCATGGGCCCCGATGGAGATATAAGGCCAGTAAATTTTTAGAGAAGGGGGTGGGGGGAAGACAATTCAACTGACTGAAGTACTCAATTGGTACTTTATTGACCTAGAAGGGTGAAAAGCAACGTTGACCTCAGCAAGATTCGAACTCAGAATACAAAGATTCAGAAGAAATAATACTACAAGGCATTTTATCCAAGGAACTAATCAATCTGCCAGGCCACCTGTATTTATTGGTTTCCAATTTTGGCAGAAAACCAGAAACTTTGCAGAGTAAGGGTAGAAAACAGCCTTGTTAGGAACAGTAAGGATTCTAAGAAAGGGGTTAGAAAATCGAAGGAGAAAGAATGACCGAAAGGACCTTTTGGCCATTTGATATGGCTTGCTCTTTTGGTAGATTCGTTGGTATAACAGAGCAAAAGCATCTATGAAAATAATAACAGCAACAATCTCAAATTTGGGCTCAAGGACAGCAATATTGAGGGGAGGGGCTAAGTCGATTTCCTTGCCTCTAGTACATGACTGATATTTTAATGAGTCCAAAAGGATGAAAGACAAGGTTGACTTTGGTGGGATTTGAACCCAGAACATAAAGAGCTGGAAAAAAATGTACTTAAGTATTTTGTCCGATGCGGTAACCATTCTGCCAGCTCACCACTTTAATAATAATAACAATAATAATAACAACAATAATAATAATAATAATAATAATAATAATAATAATAATGGTTTTAAGTTTTGCCACAAGGCCAGCAATTTGGGGGCAGGGAGTAAGTTGATTACATTGACCCCAGGGTTCAACTGGTATTTATTTTATCGATCCCGAAAAGAGTAAAGGCGTAGTCGACCTCGGTGGAATTTGAACTCAGAACGTAACGACAGATAAAATACCACTAAGCATTATTATTATTATTATTATTGTTCTTAACATGGTACGCTAGCTGAATCATTAGTATGCTTAGCAGTATGCCTTTCATCTTCTCGGGGGTCAAAAGATTGTCCGTTATGTAAGCCTCCTCGAGGAATGTGAAGATGCAGACTGGAAAGTGGAGCATTTTCCAATCGAAGTCGGATGTAGAGGACTCGTAGGACACAATGTGAGGCAACTGTTGTTATCCTTAGGCCTAATTTATCGTAAAGTAAATACCACCATGACCGATGTCCAAACTACAGTGGAGAAGGCTAGCCACTGGATTTGGTTAAAAAGAGACAATGAGCGATGGCTAGAAGAATATTGAGCTTTCTTTTTAATAACCAGCCAGTACCGCCTGACTTGGCCTTCGTAGGATTTTCGAGCAAGATCGTTGCCAGTGCCCCTGGACTGGCTCTTGTTCGGGTGGCACATAAAATACACCATTTCGAGCGTGGCCGTTGCCAGTACCGCCTGACTGGCCTTCGTGCGGGTGACACGTAAAAGCACCCACTACACTCTCTGAGTGGTTGGCATTAGGAAGGGCATCCAGCTGTAGAAACTCTGCCAAATTAGATTGGAGCCTGGTGTAGCCATCTGGTTTCACCCGTCCTCAGTCAAATCGTCCAACCCATGCTAGCATGGAAGGCGGACGTTAAACGATGATGATGATGATGATGATCTAGCAAGTGGGGCCTCATCAGAGAGGGAGGGCAAAATGATGCCATCAAGAGGTAGGCCCTGAAACGGTGCACATTCTCTCCTGATGACCCCATACACTTGCTAGCTTCCGGTATCCGGAATTCTTGACTGGTAGCACTTGTACGTGCAAGTTCTTTGCAAAACATATGTACCAACTGAACACTCAGGTTTACGGCATCAACTAAATCTTCCCCTGAAAATTTGCGAGCCTTGTGCTAAATTTTAAAACCATTATTTTCACTAGCAGCACAATTTCTTACTTACAATTTGGCAAGATCAAAATGCAATTAAATGAACCGAAAATTAAAAGACCAAGAATTTTTTTTACTAGTTTTGTAAAATTTTTGCTTTATTTTATGGAATATTTGATTTCGCTGTGTTTGATTTTTTTAATTCAGAAAAGCATTAAGAAAAGTGGAAAAGGAATCAAATATTTATATATATATATATATATATATATATCTTATCTCATTATTATTCAAAATTTTAATTTCTTCTTTCGTTTTCCAATGGGGTGGATGGATGGATGGATGGGTAGGAGGGTGTTCATAACGCTTATGTTGTTGTTGTTGTTGTAGTCCCTTTTGCTTTCCACTGTTGTTGTTGTTGTTGCCAATTGGATATTTTCTTTCTCAATAGTGGGCGGACAGGTTGGGGGGACGAGAAGTATGGTGGGACAGGGAGAGAAACTGTGAGGAGGGGAGGGCGAATGGGAAAAGGAATTTTAATTTAAGATGAAGACATGTTTTTGCAACAACAAAAAAAAAATCAAAACAAAAATAATAGACAAATGAATAGAAATGAAATAAAAAAATATACAAAAAACATGTATTTACACGTGTGTGTGTGTGTATGTGTATATATATATATCATCATCATCGTCATCATCATAGTTTAATGTCCTTCTTCCATGCTGGCATGGGTGTTAACTGCACAATCATGCATGCACACATACAAACACATATACAAATGCATGCACACACACATATATACATACATACACCCACATGTATATAGAGATATATAGATATGTACATATATATATATATATATACACGCTGACCAAAACATTCAATTTTTTTTCTCCGTGCTTTTCTCCATATTCTTTCTGTTGAAGAGCATAGCTCGAAACATTAAAAACTTTCTGTATTCCAGAGCGTTAAACTAATACATCCTTTTGTTGTCTACACCACCTGTCCTCGTCTGTTGTTTTTTTCGTAAATTCTCCCATATATATATATATATATATGTGTGTGTGTGTGTCTGTATATGCATACATGAAGGTTCGTGGCCTAGTGGTAAGGCTGTTGCACCCATGATTGTAAGATCGTGGTTTCAATTCCTGGACCGGGCGACGCGTTGTGTTCTTGAGCAAAACACTTCATTTCAAGATGCTCCAGTAACCCCTTTCAATCAGGGGATAGTGTTGGCCTGCTTGCCTAGCCAGCAGGGTGGCGTCATTTGAAGACTAAAACAATGCAAAAAAAAGTGCATTGTGACCAGCAATGTGTAACAGTATCTGATAGCCTGGTCAGCCACGTGATTATGTGGTATGTGCATACCAATGCATGAGTGTGTGTGTGTATGTGTGTGTGTGTGTAAGCAATATCATCCAATGATAAATTAAAAGTTTAAAGCAACAGTAATGGAAAACACATTTAAAAATTAACTGTAGAAGCTAATTAAAATCAGAAAGCAATTAATTAAAAATATGTCTGAAAAAAAAAAACGAAAAAAAAATTATTGTTTTCATGAAAGCCCATCGGGAAATAAAAAGAGCGAAGGGAGATGAGGTGAGAGAAGGAGGGAATGCAAGATGATGGGGTGGGGGAGTGGAGGAAAGTTACAAAGTAGGTTTGTCCTTCTTGCCTGAGGCTTCTTTCAGTGCTTTCTCGCGGAGGTTTCGTCGTTTCGTAATCTGTCGCTGGTGTTCTTTCTCCATATCTTTCTCGTCGATATTGAGCTTGAGAGACTGTGAAAGAAGGAGAGAGAGAAAGAGAAAGACGGAGAATTTGACAAATTAAAGTGAAATGAAATGAAAATGAAACAAACATCAGAGATGCTTTGCCCCATACAGAAACAGCAGGGGCTTTTTACAAGCTCTTCTAATTCCACTGCAATGTTGGAAACCTTCCCCTATCATCAGCAGGTATCTCAAGGTCACAACATCTTGACCCTTAGCCTGGATGCTTCTTTAAAGGTACATATGTACACACACACACACACATATACGGTCAGGGCTTAAAATTTGGAACATTTTTTTTCCAAAAATTAAAATTGTTATGCCCAAGTAGAATTCGATATAAATAACTAGAGTGTAGAGGTACAATGATGGACACTCAGAAAGTTTGCCTGGCGTGCCAAGGATCAACTTGAATAATATCAGGGCTATCCGAAGTACCACTTTCACACCTGCAAAATGTACGAAGGACATTTTTAACTGATGCTCCATCAAACCATCTACTTTTATTCTTGCCGCCCGTTTCGTTGAATGTTGTGCTCTCTTGATGCCACTTACTTAACTCCCGTTTCACTAATAATCTTGTCATCACGCACACCACTTCTCTTCCCATCACCTACATACCACTCCCTCTCCCCACTCACACACCATCAAGTGTTCCAGTTGATTCCTGAAATTGATGTGCAAGCGGCTGAACACTCCACAGACACGTGTGCCCATAACGTACTTCTCAGGGAGATTCAGGATGACACAGAACATGACAAGGCTGGCTCTTTTGAATTACATTGTTGCCAGCTGAGTGGACTGGAGTATTGTGAAATAAAGTGTCTTGCTCAAGAACACAATGCATCACCGGTAACTGAGCTCACAACTTTATGATCTTAAGCCAAATAAGCTACTAAACAAATAACAACAGATGGATTGTGGTTCACTACAGCCGTTTCAGACATATTTTATTGATGAACAGAAAAGTAGAAGATAAAAGATATATATATATAGAGATAGAGAGAGAGAGAGAGAGATAAAAAAAGCAAAGTACAAACCTCTCTAGCGATGAAATCTCCGTCGATCATTTGGTGGGGGATGTGTTTTAATTTATCCATCGTCTCGTACAATGATGGACACTCAGAAAGTTTGCCTGGCGTGCCAAGGGTCAACTTGAATAATATCAGGGCTATCCGAAACATCACTTTCACACCTGCAAAAAGTACAAAGGACACTTTTGACTGATGCCTCCATCAAACCACCTAATTTTATTCTTGCCACCTGTTTCGTTGAATGTTATTCTCTTGCTGCCACTTACTTAACTCCCGTTTCACTAATAATCTTGTCATCACGCACACCACTTCTCTTCCCATCACCTACATGCCACTCCCCCCACTCACACATCATCCACCTCACCCTACACATGCTACCCATTTTACTGCCCCCCCCCACACACACACACAACCACCAGTTCTGATATTAGACATGCTGCCAGCTGTCAGTCTCTCTCTTTGTCTGTCTGTCTGTCTGTGTCTCTCCCGTCTGTCTGTCAGTCCCTCTCTCTGTCTATCTCTTTGTCGCTCTCTCTCTCTCTCTCTCTGTTTGTGTGTCTGTCAGAAAGAGAGAGAGAGAGAAATTATGCAGTTCATTGTGTTTTTCCAGGAGACATATGGTGTAGCATAACAAGCAAATAGGTTGTGGGATTACTGACCTTCACAGAAAAACATGTCCCACACACGTAGAACAGCTGTCCAAGGCAATGTCCGACTGAATATACACATGAACCATTCTGTCATATATAATATTGGTTCAATTCTTTGTTTTTTCTGAAATTAAATGGAAGGCAAAAGACAAACCTGTAAAGATACATTTTATATCCTGGATAAATAGTTTAATGAAGCAGGGGGAAAGAGAGCATTCACACGATGCCCTACGATTACTGTTACACGAGGTTAAACACTCTCTGCCAATGGTTCACAGTGAACTGCTAACCATCAATTGCTCCATGCATTATCTTGTAGCTTTGAGATTTCAATGATGTGATTGTTTGTTTTTAGAATGACATTGTAGGGTAAGTGTGAGAGTTTGGATATGACCAGTTTGAACGTAAAATGGGAAGAATATCATGGCCAGATGTGCTCGGTTTAAGATGCTAAAAGGAGAAATAATTTGAATCATGATGCACCTCAATTGTCTCCCTTTAAGCAATGAACTTCGTGTTGCATCAAATTTTTTTTTTTTTCTAAGGCTTAGTACACAAGTGAACAATCAGGTTCACACGAGCCTAGCTACAAGGAGAGTCAGTCTTTTTTAGGGATATTTTAGAAGGCACTTTCATCGTTTAACGTCCGCTTTCCATGCTAGCATGGGTTGGACAGCACTTTGTTTCTTATTTTTGTGTGTTTTTCGTTTTTTTTTTTTTTTTGGGGTAGGAATTCTATATATGGATTATGATAATGCAGCGAGCTGGCAGAAACGTTAGCACACGGGGCGAAATGCTTTGCGGTATTTCGTCTGTCTTTACATTCTGAGTTTGGATTCTGCCGAGGTAGACTTTGCCTTTCATCCTTTCAGAGTCGATTAAATAAGTACCAGGTACACACTGGGGTCGATATAATCGACTTAATCCCTTTGTCTGTCCTTGTTTGTTCTCTTTATGTCTAGCCCCTTGTGGGCATTAAAGAAATAAGAAACGTTGGCACACCAGGTGAAATGCTTCGCGGTATTTCGGCAGTCTATACGTTCTGAGTTCGAATTCCGCCGAGGTCGTCTTTGCTTTACATCCTTTTAGGGTCGATAAATTAAGTACCAGTAGCGCACTGGGGTCGATGTAATAGACTGGCCCCATTCCCCCAAAATTTCGGGCCTTGTGCCTAGAGTAGAAAAGTATATACGGATTAAACAGAAGAGGCAAGAGACAGGCCCAAACACAGTCACGCACCCCCAGGTGGCACAAACAATCTAAACCATGGTGTGTGTTACAGTGTTCCTGCATGAAACGGTTTTCTGAAATGATATACAAGCATGGCCACAGAGAACTGACTGAATCCAGTTGAATTTAAAAAAAGGAGAAGCACAGACCTGGTGAGAAAGACACATTACGTTATGTACCATGTTGAAAAGATGGAGATTGCATGAAAGGTGAAGGTAAAGAATGGGATGACAAAAAATGAATATGATTGATACTCACCAAATGTTTATAAATTAAAGGGGAAGATTTTTTCAAAAGCCCAAACAGAACATCACCGTCGATATGTACTGCTTCCTGCAATGATAGAAAAATAAATATGTATTTATGTATGTATGCATATATGTTGCCAGTACCGTGTGACTGGCCTTCGTGCTGGTGGCACGTAGAAGCATCCACTACACTCACGGAGTGGTTGGCGTTAGGAAGGGCATCCAGCTGTAGAAACTCTGCCAAATCAGATTGGAGCCTGGTGTAGCCATCTGGTTCACCAGTCCTCATCCAAATCGTCCAACCCATGCTAGCATGGAAGGCGGACGTTAAATGATGATGATATATATATATATATATCGGAGTGGTTAGCGTTAGGAAGGGCATCCAGCTGTAGAAACTCTGCCAAATCAGATTGGAGCCTGGTGTAGCCATCTGGTTCACCAGTCCTCATCCAAATCGTCCAACCCATGCTAGCATGGAAGGCGGACGTTAAATGATGATGATATATATATATACATATATATATATATATATATATATCGGAGTGGTTAGCGTTAGGAAGGGCATCCAGCTGTAGAAACTCTGCCAAATCAGATTGGAGCCTGGTGTAGCCATCTGGTTCACCAGTCCTCATCCAAATCGTCCAACCCATGCTAGCATGGAAGGCGGACGTTAAATGATGATGATATATATATATACATATATATATATATATATATATATCGGAGTGGTTAGCGTTAGGAAGGGCATCCAGCTGTAGAAACTCAGCCAAATCAGATTGGAGCCTGGTGCAGCCATCTGGTTCACCAGTCCTCATCCAAATCGTCCAACCCATGCTAGCATGGAAGGCGGACGTTAAATGATGATGATATATATATATACATATATATATATATATATATATATATATATATATCGGAGTGGTTAGCGTTAGGAAGGGCATCCAGCTGTAGAAACTCAGCCAAATCAGATTGGAGCCTGGTGTAGCCATCTGGTTCACCAGTCCTCATCCAAATCGTCCAACCCATGCTAGCATGGAAGGCGGACATTAAATGATGATGATATATATATATACATATATATATATATATATATATATCGGAGTGGTTAGCGTTAGGAAGGGCATCCAGCTGTAGAAACTCAGCCAAATCAGATTGGAGCCTGGTGCAGCCATCTGGTTCACCAGTCCTCATCCAAATCGTCCAACCCATGCTAGCATGGAAGGCGGACGTTAAATGATGATGATATATATATATATATACATATATATATATATATATATATATATATATATATATATATATATATATATATATCGGAGTGGTTAGCGTTAGGAAGGGCATCCAGCTGTAGAAACTCAGCCAAATCAGATTGGAGCCTGGTGCAGCCATCTGGTTTCACCAGTCCTCAGTCAAATCGTCCAACCCATGCTAGAGAGGTAGCTTTGTGCCAAGTAATGGGCGGTTAAACTGTGATAGAGGGACAGAAGCAGGTGTCTTGCTGTATAGGAGATACATGGTTACAGAGAGAGAGAGAGAGGTAGTGGTGGTGAAAAATGTACCAGGGCTTACCCAAAGGTATACGAAGTTGAATACAAGCAGAGTTGCACAGAGGACTGAGAAGGGTGAGTGAGTAGGGAGTTCAGGAGGGTGTAGAAGAGAGCTGGGGAAGGGGAAAGCAGTGAATGGTGAAAACAGGTACACAGAAGAGCGATACACACAGACACACACACTGGGTGTTACCAAAACCATGCTACATTATCGAAAACGTCAGTTCTACTCACCAATCCAAGACTGTAATAACCAGGCAAATATTTCTCACATATAGATACCAGGCACCAAAAGGCTTGCTCAGCTGGCATGTGCATCAGTAACACGGCTGCGATGGGGCCCTGGGCTTGGCAGTAACCTTCTTGGGGGTTGTGTATTGTGTATGCTTTCAATATTCGAAATAGATCTTCCTGCCTGTAACAAAACAAATGGGACAGGTGTAAAACTCGAATGGCTCTCCAGCTTACCAGTTCCAGTCAAACCGTTAAATTCATTTCGGCATGGAAAGCAAATGCTAAACGAAAATGGTGATGATTACATATATATACATGTATACATACCGTAAATCCTCGAGTATAGTCCGCCCTTGAGTATAATACGCAGGGGATTTTTAGGTGGGCTGTACCTCTGAAAAACCTAAACCTTGTGTATAGTACGCACCCCTTCTCTAACTTGAGTCAAGGAGGTCTATATCACGTCCTTGGTTTGTAAACATATATACGGTAATGTCCTTTATTATTATTGTATATATAACATAATGCAAACGTGTAGCTTTTTTCTGCACTTTGTTTGCAGAAAATAAAGAAATAACAGTAATAACGTCAGTGAAAAATAAATATTAAGTAAATTGCCTTTCACATATTTATCACTTAGAAAATTTTGCTTAGAAACCCCACCCCAACTAACCATCACAAACAGACCTCTTTCTGAAGCAAATTCAAAGCAACTGTGTTTCACAAATAAAACTTAACCTAACAAACCCATTATTTTGTTGTTTTTACATAAACCACTACCCCCATTATCGCTCCATTTTTTTTTTATATGAATCACTACCCCATTATTGCCCCACTTTTCTTCAACGTCCCCTTGGAACTTTCCACTGCCCCCAGATTGGGGGGCAATACCGCCCACTTTGGGAACCACTGTTCTACATCATTTTTCTAATAATTATGATGAAGACGATGATGAGAATAATGGTGGTGATGAGGATCAACAATAATTATAATTAATTATAATGATGATGAAGATGGCGACGACAACAACGACGATGATGATAACATTAATTATGATAACGAAGATATTACATTAGAACAAACTTACCCATGCCCCCCACGCAGCGCAAATATTTCATGTAAAGGAAACTGCCTGTGTAAGTCTTTTTTAATATCTTCAATCCATTTGGGATCTCCAGCTTTGCTAAGGTACTCCTGTAGATGAAGAACAGCAGATGATGACAACAACAATAATAATAATGATAATAATAATAATAATAATAATAATAATAATAATAATAATAATAAGCCTTTCTACTAAAGGCACATGGCCTGAAATTTGGGGGGAGGACGGGAATAGGCGATTAGATCGACCCCAGTGTTTCACTGGTACTTAATTTATCGACCTCTGAAAGGATGAAAGGCGAAGTTGACCTTGGTGGAATTTGAAAACAGAACATAAAGACAGATTAAATGCCTATAAGCATTTTGGCCAGGGTGCAAGTGATTCTGCCAGATCACCGCTTTAATAATAATAATAATAATAATAATAATAATAATAATAACCATAATAATAATGGTTTCAAATTTTGGTGCAAGGCCACCAATTTCGGTGGGGGGGAATCAATTACATTGACCCGAGTACTCAAATGGTACTTATTTTATTGATCTCGAGAGGATGAAAGGCAAAGTCAACCTCGGCAGGTCTAAATTCTAGTGAAATCCATAGGTCTAAACAACAGTAGTATTATTCCCTTCATGGGACAGTCACATTAAGTTGACAGCGTACAACTACTTCGAAGAAAGGTTAATCAGACTTACATCGAATTTGCCAGCATTCTGGTCCATAAGGAAACTGCTTCCACACAGATGTTGCCACGCCCTGGCCCGCAGAGAGGGTGGGATTCCTTTTCGACACCTGACCTTCACCTGGAGGAGTAAGGAGAGCAACGAAAACATACAGAACCGTGGAAATGGGTAACAAGGGGGTGAAAGTTCAGGGGATTTGAGGTCAAGGGTGACACGCTTCTTTGGGGTGGGGTGGAGGGGGGTAAATTGGACCTAAATGATTTATGTGGTGTGCATGTATGTATGTGTGTGTGGGGGGGGGGAGAATGATGATATGTGGCTTAGTGGTTAAGGTGTTGCATTTAGGATCACAAGACTGTGGTTTCAATTCCAGGACCAGGTGATGCGTTATTGGACAGTCCCACTGAAGACCTGGTGCAGTAGTTAGGGTTCTTGCACCCATGGTCGTAAGATTCTAGTTTTCGTCCCAAGACATAATGCTGTATTATATTCTTGAGTAAAGCATAACCGTCATTATCATTTAACGTCCGTTGTCCATGCTGGCATGGGTTGGTCAGTTTGACCAGAGATGGTAAGCTGGAGAGCTGCACCAGGCTCCAGCCATCTGTTTCGGTATGGCTTCTATGGTTGGATACCCTCCCTAATGCCAGCCACTTTATAGAGTGAGCTGGGTGCTTTTACGTGGCACTATACGAGTGTTATTATGTGGCACCACCAGCACAAGCCAATCCTCTTCACCAGGGGTACCAACCTTAACACTTCTGCTTTGAAAGATGGGCCTTCTTGAGTACAACAAGGCACCAGGTATCTTGGTCCTTTCTCATCTTGTCTGAAAGGTACCAACCTTAACACTTCTGCTTTGAAAGATGGGCCTTCTTGAGTACAGCAAGGCACCAGGTATCTTGGTCCTTTCTCATCTTGTCTGAAAGGTACCAACCTTAACACTTCTGCTTTGAAAGATGGGCCTTCTTGAGTACAGCAAGGCACCAGGTATCTTGGTCCTTTCTCATCTTGTCTGAAAGGTACCAACCTTAACACTTCTGCTTTGAAAGATGGGCCTTCTTGAGTACAGCAAGGCACCAGGTATCTTGGCCCTTTCTCATTTTATCTGAAAGGTACCAGCCTTAACACTTCTGCTTTGGAGGATGGGTCTCAGTCCTTTGGCATCTCGTCTGAAAGGTTCAGAGTCCTGAGGTTATCCTTCAGTACTTTGTCCCATGTCTTCTTGGGTCTCTCACTTCCACATGTTCCATCTCCTGCAACCATTCAGTCAGGTATGTTTGTCTACATTAAAGCACGAGGGGGGATTGTCTACATTAAACCATGAAGGGGGAGGATTGTCTACATTAAACCATGAGAGAGGATTATCCGGAAATGGCAGGTGGTGTGTGTACCAAGGTGCCTAGCAACCGCTTAATTCAGAAAGAGAAACAAACAGGAACTTCCGCCAGTCGGTTATCTGTCCTGGTTACTTTAGTGTTGTAAAAAAAAAAAAAATTTTAATTTATTAATCAAAATTTATCAATTTAATGACCAAGACGGAGATTAAGAGCGAATTCTGACCATCCATGGATACTTCACAGTTTCAAAGTGATTCACGGCAGCCACCGATCTCTCACTTCCACATGTTCCATCTCCTTTGAGAGATCAGCACTTCTTTATGGACCTGTGTTGGCATCCATCTGCATTACATGACAAAACCAACAGTCTTCTCTCTTGCACACAGCATCTAATTCCTCTTATGCCAAATTTCTCTCTCAATACACTAGTATTTTGTAGAACATGTCTACTTACATTACACATCCAGTGGGGCATACTAACCTCATTCCTCTCCAACTTTCACATGTCCTCTACAATATAGCTCTATTTTTTAATATTTTTTTCGTGTTTCAAAACAAACTGGTGATCTGTAGCCCAATGGTTAAGTTGTTTTACACAATTGTAATAGTGGTGATCACAGTGGTTGTGGTGATGGTGGTGGTGGTGGTGGTGGTGGTGGCGTGTTAATGGTGGAAATGGAGGTGGTGGTGGTGGTGGTGGTGGTGAAAGGAAAATAATGAACAAGGAACAAAAGAACTTACTTTTTTAAATCGTTTCGTCATCCATTTCTCCCAGTTCTCAAACATGTCAATCCACTTCACTTCACGTTTTCGGATCATCTCCAGGGTCAGACGAGGAGTCCTGAGGAAGAGGAAGAAAAGAAAAGGAAACAATGATGAGACATGCCACCGTGGGGGATTCATTGCGATGACATTATACACAAGGGAGGTGCTGGGAAGTTCCTGGCTTTGGGTAAAAGAAAATACAGGAGGATCAGTTAGTTATGATTTTATTCAACATATTCCCTTAAAGCCAGGAATTTTTGCTCATGAAATTAACGCGCAAGTGGCTGAGCACTCCACAGACATGTGTACCCTTAACGTAGTTCCCAGGGAGATTCAGCGTGGCACAGGGTGTGACAAGGCTGGCCCTTTGAAATACAGGTACTGAGTACGCCGTAGACATGTGTACCCTTAACGTAGTTCTCCGGGAGATTCAGCAGGGCACATAGAATGCGACAAGGCTGGCCCCTTTGAAATACAGGTACTACTCATTTTTGCCAGCTGAGTGGAATGGAGCAATGTGAAAATGAAGTGTCTTGCTCAGGGACATAACACACTGCTGGGAATCCACATCCTGTGCCTTTAATGATAAGATGGCTCGTTTTATTGGTGTCAACAGCAAAACGTTGTTGAGAATCAATGAGCACAACAGAGGACAGTGAGAAAAACAAACAAACGATAAATGAGAACACAATAAGACAAGACATAATGTTATCAGGAATTGCAAAATCTTTCATGTTAGATGGACAAGCAAGAGATTTCCTATTAAATACTCTTCAGACAGAGATTCGAATAATTCTGATACATGCCTTACATCAACACAACGGCGACAGTAACTACATACTGGATTGTGATAATAGAATAAGCAGAAGTACTTCAAGAAGAAACAGCTGGAATTTACCCTACCTACAGTGTGTGTGTGTGCGTGCGTGCGTGTGTGTGTGTGTGTATGAGAAGAAGAAGCAGAAAAAGAAAATGGAGATTGGAAAGTTAATAATTGCTTATTTATTAGCAGCAAATATAATCCTCATTCCTTACAGCTGTTTCAATTTAATACTCAGTAAATATTAAATTTACATGACCTAAGCCTCTTCAGAGAGGAAAAAATATATATCCTTGGATATTTTATATGTGTTTATGGGAACACATATAAGACATCCAAGAGCATACTTTTTATGCTCAGGTCATAGAAATTATGCTTCATGCATTTTATCAACCCTGAGAGAAAGAAAGGCAAAGTTGACCTTGGCAGGATTTGAACTCAGAACGTAAAGACGGAAGGCCTTAAATTTTGTGAGAAGGAGCTGGTCGCTGGTCTATTACATGAGCCCCAGTACTCAACTGGTACTTATTTAATCAACCCTGAGAGAAAGAAAGGCAAAGTTGACCTTGGAGGAATTTCAACCTAGAATGTACCCCCTCCCCGGAAGAAAATGGCGAAGTTATAACTACAGTAGACAGTTCTTGAAAGTGGTGTTGTACAGTGGCACGGGGCCCCAAAGACATATGTTAAAGTAACAAGTTAGGGGTCTTTGTAACCACATGGCAATCAACGTAATTGCCTTCCACCATGTTGACTGGTGCCTCAACATGGACGGAAGTCAAATCAAAATCACCCACCCTCCCCACCTCACCCCCATCACAACACCACAACAATAACAGCAACAACGCAAAAATGTAATACACACAAAGACAAGAAAAAAAAACAAAATTAAAAAAAACCAAAGTAGTAACAGCCGGTAGTGGAGAATAGAGACGGTGGCTCTGTTAGGTGGTGGCGGTGAGAGGTAGATATCATGTAGTAGAGAATGGAAGGGGTTGCAGTGGCGCTGGTGGGGGAGTGGAAGACATCCTGTTGTAGAAGGTGGTGGGGGGGAGGGGGGAAGAGTGGTGGTGGTGGTGGTGACTGGGGGCTAGAGGAAGACATGTAAAAGACAAATGAAACAGCTGAAAGAAGAACATAGTTGACATTCCAGTGTGTTTAATTACAAGAGGAGCTACTGCAACCCAAACTACCTACAATGACAGACATAGCCATCGCCCCCCGCCACCACCACCACCACCACCACAACACTCTCTTTATGAATACATACAGACATATATAAATATATATATAATATACACTCATACACACACAACATCCGTTTCACTTCTCTTTCTCTCTCTATGTACACACACACACACATATATACATATATATATACACACACATACATATATATGAATGTATGCATACATACATACACATAAAAACTTACATTTTACTACTGTCTGTCTGTCTATCTTTTTCATTGTGTGTGTGTGTGTGTGTGTATGTATGTATTTACAGAGTGTCCACAAAGTCCACATTCTTGTATGTTTTTAACAGAATTGCTGGAAGTCCATCTGGGCCTGCTGTAGGGCTTGGGTTTATCTCGTCAAATATATATATACATATATATATATATATAAAATCAACATCATTATCATTTAGCATCCATCGTCCATGCTGGAATAGGTTGGATGGTTTTACTAGGGCTGGTAAGCTGAGGGGCTGCACCAAACTCCAGTCTCAGTTGTGTGTGAGTATATATAGATATGTGTATGTGTGTGTGTATATATATATATATATATATATATATATATATATATATATATACACACATACATACATATACATATGTGCCAGTAGCACGTAAAAACCACCATTCGAGCGTGGTCGCTGTCAGTGGTGGCTGACTGGCTCTCATGCCGGTGGCACATAAAAAGCACAATTCGAGCATAGTCGTTGCAAGTGTTGCCTGACTGGCTCCTGTGTCGGTGGCGCGTAAAAAGCAACATTCAAGTGTGATCGATGCCAGTACCGCCTGACTGGCCCTCATGCCGGTGGCACGTAAAAAGCACCAACTACACTCTTGGAGTGGTTGGCATTAGCATGGGTGTCAAGTTGTAGAAACTTTGCCAGATCAGATTGGAGCCTGGTGCAGCCTTCTGGCTTGCCAGCCCTCTGTCAAACCGTCCAACCCATGCCAGCATGGAAAGTAGATGTTAAACAATGATGATGATGATACATGTATGTGTGTATATATAGATTTGTGTGTGTGTGAGTGTATGTGTGTGCATATAGATGTCTGTGTGTGTGTGTGTGTGTGTGTATATATATATATATATATATATATATATATATATATTCAATAATAGGACGAATTCTTTTACAAGAATTTATCAAGTAGCTAGCGTGAAAAAAACCTCATAAGGGAATGCCCTTATATAAATATATATATATATATATAATTAATTCAATAATAGGATAAAATCTTTTATAAGAATTTTATCAAGTAGTTAGCATGAAAAAACTCATAGGGGAAAAAATCCATCATATCCACTAGAATATATTTATTTATATTTATATAAGGGCATTACTATAGAAGAATGCCTCACGCTATCTCCTCACGTTCGGTAAAAATGTGTTTATTATGGTAGTTTTAGCGTGAGGCATTCTTCTATAGTAATGCCCTTATATATATATATATATATATATATATATATATATATATAGATAGATAGATAAATAGATAGATACAGACACAGTATAAACCCTATATATTAAATATAGTTTGCCTCCGATTTATGAAGTCAAATGTGTGTGTGTGTGTACATATGTTTGTATACACACATTCACATATGTTTCTTATCTCTCCCTCAAAATTCTCCCCTCCCCCACTCCGCACACAAGTATTTTTTATGTGGGTGTTATATGCATACCTCTCTTTCTACATACACACAGACATACAACTGCATATAAAAGGGGATACATATAATGCTAACTATACAACAAACATGCCACACACACACATATATAAATATATACATATATATACATACACATCTATATACACACACATGCATATATATATACTTATATTTATACACACACACACAAATACATATCCACACATGCATATACACACATATGTACATACACACACACACATATATATATGCATTTATACACATATACATGTATATATATATATATATATATATATATATATATATATATATATATATATATATATATACACATATACATACACACATATGCATATATACACACACACACACATACACACACATACACAGACACACACACATACACACATAAATATGTGCATCTTATGTATCTACTTGAACATTATCAGATTTACTAAAATCTCTTCCAATTCCAACCTACTCAGACATTTTGGCAACCTAATCTACCAAACCAACGCCTCCGTTCACTTCCTTCAAAGCATTCTGCAAGCAAGCTACCAACTTTGGCAGTGGTTGTGCTTTAGCCCTAGGTCGGCCCTACGGGAGCTGGCCAACCTATGATCATTTTGATGGAGGTGACTAAGTAGCCTGCTTGGGAATCAAATGGGTTTGTGTTCAGTCCCACCGTGGAGCATGTTGAAGGTATGGGTGGCTTATGACAGCGCTAGGCCAATGAACTCTTTGTCGATAATACTTAGCAGATGGAAATTGTGAGGAAGCCTACTGTTTGTATGATTGCTTGAACATGTGTGTGTGTGTAACATTTGTAATTTCTTTTCCACCTTTGGACCATTCCCTTTCTCCTTTCCGACAAAGAGCCATGCTTGAAACATCAAACTCTCTCCAAGCATCAAGCTAATACTTTTCTTGCGCACGTCCTCATATTTGCTTTTTTAGTTTATTTCAATCGTTTGTGTAATTGAATTGGCTATATATATATATATATATATATATATATATATATATTCTAGAGTACGTTCTGCCTTATCTTCGAAACGTCTAGTTAGAATAGAGGCAGCTGACGAAGGATTAATTCCAAGTGGCTATCTGTTTTCCTATGTGTTCGTTCCGTGGTCTGTAGCTCATTGTTCTAATGTCCTGTACTCTGATATGCATCTATATACACATGTAGATGTAAGTATGTACATATATGTGTGTATACATGCATATATATTCTTTGTATTATATATATATATATATATATATATATATATGCACATACACATATATATGTTTGTGTCTCTGTGTTTGACACCCCCTTCCCATTGCTTGACAACCGACGTCGGTGTGTTTACAAAAGAGTCCGAAGGAATAAGTGCTAGGCTTACAAAGAATAAGTATGACCACTTTGGTGTAATAAATATCCTTTCCTGTACCTCCGTGAGGGCAGTCTCTCTCTCCGCCTAGTGTTAGCCATTGTGTAAACTCTGCTCTTAATAACCCCAGCATCACCTTTGCTGTGGGGGTAGTCATTGTGTGGCCTCTGGTGGTGGTGGTGGGGAGATCTTTGCTATCATTGTGTGTAACAGCTGGACGCTATTTATAGAAGGTCTGGCAACAAAAAAGTGAAAAGCTGTGGTGGTGGTGGTGGTGGTGGCGGCAGCGGAAGTGGTGGTGGTGGTGGTGGTGGTGACAGCATTGTTAAAGTAGTGTCAGTGTAATGGTTGTGATAAAGATGTAGTGGTGGTGTTGATGATGTTAGTGCCAAGGCTGCAGATGGTGGTTAAATTGATGTTATTGTAAGGATGGCAATGGTGTAGTGGTTTTGATGTTGAAGTGGTGGGGGTGGTGATGGTTGGGATGATTGTGTTGGTGGTGTTGATGGTTGGGTGGAGGCTGACTGGTGATGGTGGTGGTGTGCATGATTGTGGTTGTGGTAATGGTGGTGGTGGTGGTAGAGATGGTGGGGATGATAGTTGTAGTTGTTGTGGTGGTGGTGGTGGTATTGCTAACGTTGCTGCTTTCCTTTGTTGTTCAGCTTCCAATCAACCCTGTCCGAACTTCTCCCACCCTTTAAGGCAATCCAGTTCCTCAGAAGATAGAGATGCAAAGTTCAAGAAGGCTTTGACTAACATTTCTAGCAGGCTACAAGACCACATAGAGGGAAGGGGGGGGGGGGGTTGGCTGATTGTGTAACGATGGTGGTGTAAGTGTTTGGCAACTGGTGGTGGTGGTGGTGGTGGTGGAGGTAAGAATGGTAATAAAGGCAGGGCCATGTTGGTTGTGATGATGACAGTAAGAATGGGGACAGTGGTGGGGATAATGCCTGTTACTTTGGTGATGATGATGAAAAGAATCAGTGATGATGATGATGGTAGTGATGATGATGATGGTAGTGATGATGATGATGATGATGATAGTGATGATGATGATAACAATGATGGTGGTGGTAGTGATGATGATGATGATGATAACAATGATGGTGGTGGTAGTGATGATGGTGATGATGGTGGTGGTGGTGGTCATGGCAGTGAACAAAATAATGGTAGCCCTGTATGGAGAAAAAAAAAACAAAAACAAAGCAAGAGAAACACAGAAACTAAGAAGAAAGGTCATTAATCCAGCACTTCGTCAAAAGCAATCAGCTAATGAGTGACTCCACCACCCTACCTGCTCTGACACAAATACACACACACACACACACAGCTGCTTTTATTATCTATGTGTGTGTGTGTGTGTGTGTAATAAAATAAGCACACACATTAAGTAGACAAATGTGTGTATGCACATACATATATATATATACACACACACACACCTTATAAGTACATTTACCAAGATGTGTGTGTATCAAAATATATATATTGGATATTTTACACACACACACACATGTAGAGTGACCATCTAGCTGAGAGACGTTCTAGTCTCTCTCCCTCCACTTTTTTTCTCTCCTTATCTTTTCTTTCTGCAGAAGAGCATATGCTCAAAATGTAAAACAAACTTTCCCTTTTATTTTTCCTTAGCATAAACTTAATACACTGTTTGTTTAATCTCTTTTGAAGTTTTGTACTTATCATCATCATTTTACGTCTGTTGTCCATGCTGGCATGGGTTGGACAGTTTGACAACCAGTGTTGGTGTGTTTACATCCCTGTAACTAAGTAGTGGGGTGCAACTCCTTCAAAAAAAAAATATAAAAATAATAAAAGATGAAGTCAGAGCTGTAAGGTCTGCGGTTGATGGGATGTGGGACTTGTTGATTGAGCAACAACAGGTGGGTGTGAAGGCCCTGGGAGTGTTGTTGAGTCAGGTAGGCTTATGATGGGAGAAATATCAGAGAAAAGACAATGAGAAAGATGGAGAAGGGAGAAGGGGAGAATGGAGGAGACAAAGAGTGACGTAGAACGTAGAGAGAGAGAGAGAGAGGGGGAGATAAACACAGGCAAAGAGAGCGAGCGAGCGAGAAGAGAAGCGAAGCGCAAGGGAGAATAAAGGTGAGAAGCAAGGAAGAACAAAGGCGAGGAGTACATGTAGGGTGAGAGGGGGAGGAGAGAGGCAGAGGACTTGAAAACAGATTAAAAACAAAGGAGTTACAATGACGCACGGAACAGTCGTCGTCATGGTGGTGGTGGTGGTGGACCTGTTTTACACTGGGATAGCAGTGATATTGGCTGTGGGGGGGTGGAGGGGAGGAGAAGAGAATCTGTGCAGTAGTAGTGATCAGGGTGAAGAGAGAGAGAGAGAGAGAGAGAAAGAATACTGTTCGTGGTGGGGATTGTGGAAGCAACAGTTGGGGGTGGAGGGCGCCATCTATATTATACATTGGCGGTGATGGGGAGGGAGGGTTGTGATGATGGTAGTAACGGTAGTTTAGAATGGTGATGGTAGTGGCGGTGGCGGGTTGTGGCAGTGATGCTGGTAGAGGTGGAGGCGGTGGTAATGCTGATAGTGATGGTGGTGGTGGTGGTGGTGGTGGTGGTAAATGGTGTTGATACTTGTGGTGATGGCAGTGGTAGCGGTGGTGGTGGCGATGAATGGTGGTGGTGGCGGTGAATGGTGGTGGTGGCGGCAGCGGTGATGGCGGTGATAATACGGTGGTGGTGGTTGGTTGGTTGGAGATGGCAGAGTTGGTGGTGGAGAAATTCAAGAAGGTAAGACACTGGGTCAGGTCGTCGTCGTCATCATCATCATCATCATCGTCGTCGTCATCACCAGCACTGTGGGGTGGGGTGTAGGTGATGATATAACGCAGGTAAGATTTGGTCATCAGTCATTGTTGTCCTTGGTGGTCGTGGCGGTGGTGGTGATGCAGAAGTGCATTAGGTGATAATACAGGTGAGACTTATACGTGGTGGTGGTGGTGGTGAAAGGGAGGGTGGTTATCACAGGACTGCCAATAGCCGTGGGGGGGGAGGGTGACAAGAGGTGGCAATACTGTTATTAGCAGTGGTGGAGATAATGAAGGGACAGATGGGGAAGGAGGGGGCGATGATGATGGTGTTGCTGTTGTTGTTGTTGGTGGTGGTGGTGGTGGTGGTTATTTGGAAGTGTTTCATTATATGGAAGTTGCTGCGGGGGGGGGGGATACTATCTACGGTTAAGGGGGTCACACGTTTGAAATGATCTTCTCCACCCCCTTCGAATGCCATTCTACCCTCGAAAGTGGTCATTACTAAGGATGCAAAGGCAGCTCAGTGAGGAACAAAAGCAGCAAAACACCAAACATGAGTGTGAGTGAGAGCGTGAGTGAGGTTATTTCGGGTTATCTTTACAAATACACAACACATTAGAACAATAAGCAGATGTCAATTTTTAAATAGAGCAAGATATATATATGTATAATATAAATTATGTATATGTATATATATATATATATATATATATATATATATATATATAGGCGCAGGAGTGGCTATGTGGTAAGTAGCTTGCTTACCAACCACATAGTTCTGGGTTCAGTCCCACTGCGTGGCATCTTGGGCAAGTGTCTTCTACTGTAGCCTCGGGCCGACCAAAGCCTTGTGAGTGGATTTGGTAGATGGAAACTGAAAGAAGCCCGTCGTATATATGTATATATATATATATATATATATATATATATATATATATGTGCGTTTGTGTGTCTGTGTTTGTCCCCCTAGTATTGCTTGACAACTGATGCTGGTGTGTTTATGTCCCCGTCACTTAGCGGTTCGGCAAAAGAGACCGATAGAATAAGTACTAGGCTTACAAAGAATAACAGAAAAACAATAACAAAAAAACAACAAAGTGAGGACGTGATACGGATAGTGTTATTGGACGCTCGGGAAAGGAAAGAGAGAGTGTATGACGTTTCGGGCGTAGCCCTTCGTCGGAAAGATGGAAAGTTCGGAGAATGGAAGAACGGAGAAAGAGGAAAATGGTACCGATGCCCACGAGGTTACATATGCATATATATACATAAATATATGTACATACTTACATCTACACGTTTGTATATATGCATATGTAGGCACATATGATCCAGTGCCCACATGTGCATATATACATACCTGTAGATGTATGTACACATACGTATGTATATATGCATATATATATATATAATTTATATTATTATATGATTGAATGCTACGCATCCTCTTCCAAGTATGTTTTATAGTTTTATATATATATATATATATATATGTATATCATCATCATCATCATCATCATTTAACGTCCCTCTTTCCATGCTAGCATGGGTTGGACGATTTGACTGAGGACTGGTGAAACCAGATGGCTGCACCAGGCTCCAATCTGATTTGGCAGAGTTTCTACAGCTGGATGCCCTTCCTAACGCCATATATATATGTGTGTGTGTGTGTATGTATGTGTGCCTGTGTTTGTCCCCCCAACATCGCTTGACAACCGATGCTGGTGTGTTTATGTCCCCGTAACTTAGCGGTTCGGCAAATAAGACCGATAGAATAAATACTAGGCTTACAAAGAATAATTCCCGGGGTCGATTTGCTCGACTAAAGGTGTTGCTCCAACATGGCCGCAGTCAAATGACTGAAACAAGTAAAAGAGTAAAAGAATCCATCCGCGTGTGTGTGTGTGGGTGTCACCAAACCCTCAGCTGTTTCCAAGCAATATAATATTTTCCTAAGGTGCGACTTGTTTTCACAGAAGATTGGAAATGAATAACATTACTTGAATGTGGATGACAATTGCTTACAACCATCATGGGATGACAGAACAAATATAAACAAACACACCCACCCATATATACATAAATATACACATACAGACATATATACACACACACACACACACACACACTGACATATATACACACACACACAGACACATATATACACACACACAGACATATATATACACACACAGACATATATACACACACACACATAGATATATATATACACACACACACAGACATATATATATACACACACACACATAGACATATATACACACACATAGACATATATACACACATATATATATAATTATATATATATATGTGTGTGTGTGTGTATGTATATATATATATATATATATATATATATATATATATATATATATATATATATTTACAGTGAATTCATGCATAAACATCAGATAATATAGCTACAGCAATTAAGAGTTTAATTAATAACACATCGTTAAACTCTAATACATTATATAACAATATAATATTGACAGAATAAACTTGCATGCATCTAAAGCATCACGCTAAAAAATCGTTTCTTGTTCTTTTGTTTTTTTCAAGCATTCATTTTTTTTTTTTACCCTAAAGAAAAGATAACTCATCACTTTTAAAATGAATATGTCTGTCAATTGAGGTGGTATGCGTTTTTAATCTATTGAAACAGCTGTAGAGTACAATTGATAATTACTACTGGAATTCATCCTTTCCTGCTTCTTATTCTAAAAATGTGTGTGTATATATATATATATATATATATATAAGAATTTAAGGATTGGAGAAAACGCATGTTATAATTGCATACTTTATTCCTACATATGTTTCAAAGGATTACAACTTGTGTGATCCATAGGGATCTTTGATATTAAAATTGTAACCTTCTCATCAGGGAAAGCATGGGAATCATCTTAAACGTAAGACATTATGACCGATTATGAAAACAATAGATGGATAAGGTTATGACTTGATTCATTTGAAAAAAACGTTTTTTTTTCAAATGAATCAAGTCATAGCCTTATCCATCTATTGTTTTCATAATCGGTCATAATGTCTTACGTTTAAGATGATTCCCATGCTTTCCCTGATGAGAAGGTTACAATTTTATTTTAATTATTAATTTTTCTATATGTGATAGTGGATTTTCATCGATGAGTTCTTGAAAATTGGTTATTTTCCCTAAAACTATATATATATATATATATATATATATATATATATATATACACACACACACATATATATACACACACATATATATATACACACATGTATATACACACACACATGTCTATGTATCTGTCTATATGTCCATCCATCTATCTATCTGTCTATCTATCAATCTATCTGTCTGTCATGTCTATCTACCTATATCTATTTATCTATCTGTCTATCTACCTATATCTATCTATCTATCTGTTTATCCATATATCTATCCATCCATCCATCTATCTGTCTCTGTCCATCCATCCATCCATCCATCCATCCACCTATCTATCTATCTCCTTGGCGCCCAGTCCTACACAACCAGGCATTTTTAAATTTGTTTTCCGGCAACGCAACACCTGCCCCTACATTAACAACACTACAACCGTCACTGATATCAAGTCACAGTATCGTATTACCTAAAAATTTCTGTTGCACATCGTCTAACCTTATGTATATTGTATCATATTCACACTGTGTGACACACTTTATATCGGAGAAACAGATTGATGCTTTGCCAATCATTGTCAGGTCACAGTGCTGCCACTGTTCTACGCATGACAAAGAGACCAGAGACCAGTGACCACAGCCAACTACAAAAGCATCTAGCATAGCATCCCAACGACTGGCTGCATCAGTTAAGAGAACTTGGATGACGACGATGATATCATTTAATATCACATAATATCTGTCTTTGTGGCCGTTGCCAGTACCGCCTGACTGGCCTTTGTGCGGGTGACACGTAAAAGCACCCACTACACTCTCTGAGTGGTTGGCGTTAGGAAGGGCATCCAGCTGTAGAAACTCTGCCAAATTTAGATTGGAGCCTGGTGCAGCCATCTGGTTTCACCAGTCCTCAGTCAAATCATCCAACCCATGCTAGCATGGAAAGCGGACGTTAAACGATGATGATGATGATGATGATCCGTCTTCCGTGCTAACCATAGTCCGTAACGTTCAAAAGGACTAAGTCATAGAATGACACTAGATTCTAACGTCTGCTTCAGCATGGTTTCTATGGCCAGATATCCTTCCTAACAGCAACCACTTTACATACAGACCAAACTGGCAGCGCTGTTAGACATGATTCTGGGAGCAGAGGATGTGAGCACACCCTCTAGAATTTTTGTGGGGGGCAAAAATCAAAAATTTGCACTCCTACTTACTTTTCTGAAAAATGTTCTTTAAAAAATAGCTCAAAGTCAAGTTTCTTCATGAAAATCAAAAATAGATAATAAAAAAAAAATTTTTTAAAAAAAGGCAAGACTTTGTAAAACTTTTGGGGTCTGGCTTTGCACTCGCTCCGCAAATTTCATTCCCAGCCCAGTGCTGTTTGACCATCAACCAGAGTGCTTCGCAGTATCTATTTCCTGTGTTCTGTGCTCGAGTTCAGATCCTAGCAGGGTCAATTTTTACCTTCACAAAAGTATCAGTCCAAGGTGGTTGATTGGAAGAGCTGCAAGACTGAATGCCTTTTGGTATTTCTTCTAGCCCTTCATGTTCAAAGCCCAAGTCCTGTCATGGCCCACATGAGTAGTGGACTTAAGCTGGTACCCAGTTTAACACCACCTTCTCCCAAGCATTCAGACTAAGTCCTTCGTTTGGGGACATCTTCACCAACTCCCTTCTCACAACCTCTCCAACGCATCTCTATAATGAGTCACCTGACCAAAACTTATCCCCATTACCATTTTAATCTTTAGCATGCTGAAGGTGAACCATGTTGCCTGCAGCTACAAGGAAGAAAACTCTTACAGTGACATAATGCACCTTCTGCGTGCTAAAGGTTAACATCCATTCTCATATGCATGGACAGAATTTAATGAGGCAAATTTTCTACAGCCAGATGCCCTTCCTGTCGCCACTCCTTACCTGTTTCCAGCACTGCCTTTAGTTGAGAAAATCAACCCCAGGACTTATTCTTTGTAAGCCTAGTACTTAATCTATCAGTCTCTTGCCAAACCGCTAAGTTACGGGGACGCAAACACACCAAGAATAATTGTCAAGCGATGGTGGGGGGAAAAACACACACACATATATGACTGGCTTCTTTCAGTTTCTGATGATGAGGAGGAGGTGGAAAAAATATATATATATATATATATATATATATAATTTATATAAGGGCATTACTATATAGTAATGCCACACGCTTAGAGGGACTAAATAAGTCAAAACTACCAAAAAATAAGCACATATTTACCGAAAGCCTCTTTCACGGATATATAAGGATGAACAGAAGTCATCGTACTTTGTTGGGTACATCGGGGTATGTTGATTTTTGTTTATTTTTTATGTGTCTCGACCATACGTGCACTGATGAATAAAAGATGCAGCTTACTTCATTGCTGCATTAATTATGAAACCAGTGGTTTGCCGTTAAGTTAAATGTTTTTAGGAGGTTAATTTTTTAAAGTTGCATTTCCTCGCTTTCGGTAAATATGTGCTTATTTTTTTGTAGTTTTTGACTTATTTAGTCCATCTAAGCATGTGGCATTACTATATAGTTAATGCCCTTATATAAATTATATATATTTATGGAAAAAAACGATGGGTTTTTTCCTTATGGGGTTTTTTCACGCTGACTACTTGATAAATTCTTATAAAGATTTTATCCTATATTATATATATATCATCATCATCGTTTAACGTCCGCTTTCCAAGCTAGCATGGGTTGGACGATTTGACTGAGGACTGGTATATATATATATATATATATATAATACAAAAAATATATATGCATGTATACACACATATATGTATATACTTTCATCTACATGTGTATATAGATACATATCAGGGTACAGGATGTTAGAACAATGAACTACAGACAACGGAACGAACACATAGGAAAACAGAAAGCCACTTGGAATTATTCATCAGCTGCCTCTATTCTAACTCGACGTTTCATATATATATATATATATATATATATATGTGTGATGGACTTCTTTCCAGTTCTGTCAACTAAATCCACTCAAAAGGGTCTCTGGTGAGCCCAGAGCTATAGTAGAAAACACTCTCGCAAGGTGCCATGCAGTGGGACTGAAACCAAAACCATATGCTTGGGAAGCAAACTTCTAACAAAACAGCTACACTTGCCCCAATATAAAACATATACTTTATATATATATATATATAGATAGATAGATATATATATATATATATATATATATATAGATATGTATATTATACACATGTAGTTATTTTTTTTTAATATGCTCTACTTTCATGAAGTGAGTTATGCAACTTATCACTTCTTAGCAAACAAACAAAGTAATATATATATATATATATATATATATATATATATACATATATATATATATATATATATATATATATATATATATATATATATAAATCTTGATAAGTGTGTATGTTTCATATTCATAGACATTTATTAATATATATTTATTAATACACACACACACACAAATAGAAAAATTATATCTCATCTACTTAATCTAATCATTTCGGGGGGGGGGGGGGGTATATCTATCTAGGACTCCCAGCTACCCCTTTTCCTGCCCATTTCCTCAAATCTTCAACACCCTATTTCGTAATCTGTTCCTCCATATCTTGTTACCAAAATAATTTAGGTGGAGTGTAATATCTTGTGAAGCCACCCCCTCAAAAAAGTGCTGTATGTATGCTAAGCTAATGAACATATCTCCATAGGGTCATTCACCTGCAAGAAACAACAGCCAAGTCACACTCATATCATATAATAGCATCCTAAAAGTGGAACACTACACAGGGGTATATTATTTTTATATTTACTTTCTTTTTCATGCTGGCATTGGTTAGATCAGTTCTCAACCATTTTTTATCAATGAACCCCTTCGATTACTATTTCATTCTGGTGGACCCCCATAGCCATTTGATGTTTAAGAATTAGTTTTATAGAAACTTCTTTCAAAATTCCTATTTTGTTTTTCACACATTAACTTGTGTAGGTTGAACAATGTAGAATGGTAGAGAAAGAAACCCAGCTGTTTCTTGCAATACATACCAATACATACATCTAAAGCAGGGGTTCTCAACCATTTATCTATGGACCCCTCTGATTACTATTTTATTCTGGTGGACCCCCCCCCCCCCCATAGCCATTTGATGTTTTAAAAAATGCTTAAAAAAGCATGACATTATGCCAGAGGTCTCGGTCATTGCCTCCGTGAGGCCCAATGCTCGAAAGGAACTCAACTACTTTGCCTCCCTGAGGCCCAACGCTCGAAAGGAACTCAGCCACTTTGCCTCTGTGCGGCCCATGTTGATACATGTGTGTGTGTGTGTGTCTACGAGTGCATGTGTGACAAGGTCAGCTTGCCTTTCATCTTTTCATGTTCGATAAAATAAAGTACCAGTCAAGAAAATGGTCTGATGGCATCGACCACCATATTTGGTAGCATAAAAGACTCAAGGGAATATTAGGTGCGCCCTAATTTCAACAGCTAGTATTTAGGGGTGCATGATAATGGAACAGCATTAAGATAAGCAGAGAAGCTTAAGAATGTTAGAGCCATATTCAAGAGTGATAGGAAGCTGAACTGGGAGCTGGAATTGCAGGTGCACATACTGTAATGTTCCAGAGTCAACATCCGGTCCTAAGAAGAGGTTGGTAAAAAAAGAAGTGAAACTTGCTATCTTCAATTTGGTTTTCATGTCTATCCTCACTCACCTATGGTCATGAATGTTAGGTACACATGCCAGCATGGAAAACAGACATTAAAGGATGATGATGATGATGATGATGATGATGACCACAAGAGTATAATCATGAATACAAGTGGTAGAAATGGGGTTCTTCCAGAGGCGATCTTCATCATCATCATCATTGTCGTTTAACGTCCGCTTTCCATGCTAGCATGGGTTGGACGATTTGACTGAGGACTGGTGAAACCAGATGGCTACACCAGGCTCCAATCTGATTTGGCAGAGTTTCTACAGCTGGATGCCCTTCCTAACGCCAACCACTCAGAGAGTGTAGTGGGTGCTTTTACGTGTCACCCGCACGAAGGCCAGTCAGGCAGTACTGGCAAAAGCCACGCTCAAAACAGTGTATTTTACGTGCCACCTGCACAGGAGCCAGTCCAGCAGCACTGGCAACGAACTCGCTCAAATGTCTTTTCACATGCCAGGAGGATGGGACGTTGGTAACGATCATGCTCAAATGGCGCTATTTATGTGCCCCTGGCACGGAAGCCAGACAGCTGGTGCTCTGGCAACGATCACGCTCAGACGGTGATCTACTGGTACAGGTGCCATTACAATTTCGCTTTCGCTTGCCCCAACAGGTTTTCACAAGTAGTGTTGAATGAAGAGATTTGGCATGGGTAAAGGATAACATGTGCTCCCTGACCCACAGGTTGATAAAGCCAGTTTCCCAGAATCTGTGGTGTAATATATACCTTCACTGAATGGGACGCCAGTTCATCATAGGAATAACGAAGTGTTTTGTTCAGGAAACAGTTATTAGCATGAGTGATAGAGGCATCAGTTATGGCTCTCAGTAGTTTAAGTTCAAATCCTAGTGAGATCAACTTTACCCTTCATCCTTGCAGGATCAATGTATACAGCTCTATTGGAATTATCTACATTAAACCATGAAGGGGGAGGATTGTCTACATTAAAGCACGAGGGGGATTGTCTACATTAAACCATGAAGGGGGAGGATTGTCTAAATTAAACCATGAGGGGGGATTGTCTACATTAAACCATGAGAGAGGATTATCCGGAAATGGCAGGTGGTGTGTGTACCAAGGTGCCTAGCAACCGCTTAATTCAGAAAGAGAAACAAAAATTGGCTGCGTTATGTTTCTGGAACTTTCTACAGAACAAAACCATCCTAGGATGTGTGATACAACAGAGAACTGAAATAAATAAAGAAAGAAACAAATAGGAAGATGAAAGCTGTTGTCTGAGGTGGTGGCCGCAGCTGGCAGCTGTAATGGTGGATTTGGCTGCTATTTCTAACAGACAGTCGACCATGTGGAGGCCACACTTATTGGCGTTAATAACATTAGTGAGGTATTGGTCACACATAACAAACATACCTGACTGAATGAATCAATGGACGAATAAATGAACTTTATGATATCTCATTCCCTTCAGCGCATCTCTATGCAGTTGTGACGTGGAGGCGCGTGGCTTAGTGGTTAGGGGTGTCAGCACCATGATCGTAAGATTGTGGTTTCGATTCCTGGACCGGGCGACGCGTCGTGTTCTTGAGCAAAACACTTCGTTTTCACCGTTGCTCCAGTCCACTCCGCTGGCAAAAAATGAGTAACGCTGCGATGGACTGGCGTCCCGTCCAGCTGGGGAACACATACGCCATTGAAACCGGGAAACCGGGCCCATGAGCCTGGCTAGGCTTTATTTAAAAGGGCGCATTTATTTATGGAGTTTAGACAACTAAAATAGTATGATCCGTCTGCCTATGTCTTCCCCTCTCTCTCTCTCTCCGTCTCTCTTTTGAAAGGTTAAATTGAAATAATCACAAAAACACCAGCGGTAACAACAAAAGCCTATTGAATACGATAAAGCTTAATGAGAGGAGAAGGGGTGACGGGAAAAAATTCCTTAAAAATGTCAAATGAAAAAACAACAAAAGGAGAGACAAAAAGGGCATGTTTTCGGGTAGCTAAGTGACGTCCGCGGGTATACATGTTTGTGGGGTTTTTTTTTTGTTTGTTGGGTGTTTTTCTATGACGGGTACTATACTCAAGTTGAGGTACTTTACTCCCGATCACTTGACGTTGGTGTGCAATCTGCGGGGCTTCTCATCACAATTTAGCACCCACTTTTATTATTATTTTTTTCCCCCCCAATGCTCACACAATTCAGACAGAAATCGTCGAAACAGATTTTTAATCAACTGGATGCTCTTTCTGTTGCCAACCTTTACCTGCTCGAAGGAAGGGTAATATTTCCCTATAGCTTAACATGTTTTTCCACGGAAGATCGGAAACCAACAACATCACCTGTATGACGGTGATGCTCATTTACAAACATCACATGATCACTAGACAAGGGCGCACACACACACAAACACATACATTTACACATCTACACACACACACACACACACACACACGCGCGCGCAAGACGGGTTTCTTTCCCGTTTCAATCAACAAAATCCATTCGCAAGGCTTTGATCGGTCCAGAGGCTTTTGTAGAAGACACTTGTCCAAGGCACCTGACAGTGGGACTGAACCCAAAACCACGTGATTGAGAAACAAGCTTCTTAATCACACAGCCACGCCTGAGTATATAATACACACACACACACACACACACACACACACGCGCGCACACGCACTAACTTTAGTCACTGGACCGCAGCCTTGCTAGGGCCCCAGATTCAAGAGTCTAGTGAATCATCTCA
>NC_142957.1:14823078-14825578 GCF_046866305.1 Octopus bimaculoides | reverse complement strand
ACAATATGGGGGTGTGTATATGTACATGTGACTATATGATGTATGTATGCGTTTGTGTGTGGGTATGTGACATCTGATCATGTGTAAATATGTATGTATGTATGTATATGCGTGTGTGTAAATATTTATATGTATGTGTGTGTATGGATGTATATAGAGACGGATGATCAACGTGTAGATATGTGTATTGTAGTAGACTGAGTGTGTATGTATGTGTTTGTGTATGTGTGTATGGATATGTGTGTGTGTGGGGGGGGTGTTTGTGTCACACAGCACGATTTGAACTTGAAAACATTTCTATGAAATTCTGCTCACCTCGTCATCTTTTACTTCAAATGAAGAATGAGGAAGAGGGAGAGAGAGTGAGAGGAGAAGGTGAGTGATGAAGAAAGGGTGGAGGGGAGAGAGAGAGAGAGAGGGACAGAGCAGACAGAAAGAGAAGGAGAGAATGGTGTGTTTGAGAGGATGAGAGAAGAGAAAAGATGTAAGTGATGAATGGAAGGGGAGGAACTAGACACAAAGAGTAAGGTTGCAAGTGAAGAAGTAGAGGAGGAGGAGTGAGAGAGTAAACAGACGACGAGAGGGTGACAGAGAAAGGGAGAAAAAGGGGTAAAGTGGGAGTGACAAAGAACAGACGGAAAGAAATACAAACAACAAGAGGAGGGAGGAATAGACAGACAGATAAAAGGGAAAGAGTAAGTGAGAGGAAAACGAACGGAGTGACAGGGAAAAGAAAGAAGAGAGAGAGAGGGAAATTAAAAAGGGTGAGATGAATGGATATGTAGTTAAAAAGAGAGAGAGAGAGAATTATAGAGAGCAGACAAAGGAAGATGGGGGAGATAGAGAGGGATATAAACAGACAACGAGAGAGAGAGAGAGAGAGAGAAAGGGAGGGTAGAAAATGGTATGGAGAAAAGAGAGGAAGAGAACTAGCGACAAGCAGCTAAAGATATTGAGGGAGAGGTAAAAAGATAGAGATAGAAGGAGAGAGAGGACGGAGGGAGTGTCTCATACATTAGATGAAGCGAATGGAGACGGAAGAAAGCGGGGGAAAGATCGGTGGCTGCCGTGAATCACTTTGAAACTGTGAAGTATCCATGGATGGTCAGAATTCGCTCTTAGTCTCCGTCTTGGTCATTAAATTGATAAATTTTGATTAATAAATTAAATTTTTTTTTTTTTTTACAACACTAAAGTAACCAGGACAGACAACCGACTGGCGGAAGTTCCTGTTTCTTGTCGTCTGCGCATGGTCGCAGAACGCGATGAGTTTATGTGGCGTAGGCAAACGGTGATTGGGAAAAAATTGTCAAAGAGAAATTTTCTGAAATGTCAATTTTAAAAATAAAGTGAATGATTGACACGCATCTTAAGGAGGATTAATAAATTCTGGATGAGGAAATTGTCGCTGGATCTGGCATAAAAAATTATTGAATGTAATGAAGAAATTAAAATTATGGATGGTCGAAGGCAACGTAATTGAGTTAGTAATTTTTTTTCTGCTGTTGGGAGGTTTTCAAGGGGAAAAGACAAGATTTATTTCCCTTGTATTATTTATGCTTCCGTTAATAGTTTTCATATTTATTATTCAAGATCAATACTATAAAATACCAACCGAGTGCTAGGATTGATTCATCGCTTTCCAAAAATGACCGGCCTTATGCCAATGCAAGAAATTATTATTATTATTACATTATAAATAATTTGTATTTTTTCCTTTTCATTCGGAATACTCACCGAATTTTATAGCGTAGCTACGCTTCCATACTTAATAGTCGAACGGTAGAGCTAAAATAAGCCAATCGCTAACTGTCGTTTTCAATATATATTTATATATATAGTTTTTTATTTGCACCGGAGAACTTACATATTTACATATACATATTTATGCAGATTTAAAATTACACTTCCACGCTGCAATATAGATCCATAGTAAATAACACGTAGATCTACCTACGGACATTCCTTGTCGGAGGAAAAAATGAAGAACAACGATACAAAATATCATTTTCTTTTCTGCGAAACACGAAATCGAGAGAATATTTAGCTTTTAATCGTAAACCGATTTTCTGCTGTTCCCGAGACACAAGAGAGAGAGAGAGAAAGAAAGAGAGAAGACAGTGACATCATGATGGAGAAGACAAAAAAGTAGTGCGTGATATTATAAAAGCAGTGACGTGTGTAACCCTCCGCTTGTCGCATTCTCAGCCTAATATAGTGTGAGATTTCAACCCTCACACTTTTTTTCCAATTAGAAATCTTCTACGGTATATATATATATATATATTTACAGAAATATATATATATATATAAATATATATCTATCTAGATAGATATATATTTAAAAATAGGTGTTTGTTTTTTTTTTCTTAATGTCATATATATATATATATATAGATCACGATTGTTAATATACAATTACAGAAGCCGCTGGTCTGCCTAAAAGACATTGCTGGTTGGTTTTTTTTTCAAAGTTAATTTGAAAAATTAACAGAAGGTG